>NC_137916.1:14613955-14801455 GCF_963457725.1 Sprattus sprattus
TTGACTGCCTGCTTACTATTGTAGTTAATGGTGAGTTGCCACTGACCAGGTTAAAGTAAAGGATTACTTACTGATGAATGGAAAGGATTAGTAATTAATGTCTTTCAGTGTTTTTTAATTGAATACATTACAGATTATTTGAAAATGCGTCTATCTGTTAGAGAATACTAACCTGGTTTTGTTATAGGCCTTGTTCATATGCGTTCTCCTCTTGCATGCAGTTTCACCCTATCTGAAAAGTCTGTCCATGGTGGCCGCCAATAAGCTTCTCCATCTATTGGAGGCCTTCTCGACCCAGTGGTACCTCTTCTCCGCCAACCAGAACCACCACCTGGTCTTCTTCCTGCTTGAGGCGTTCAACAACATCATTCAGTACCAGTTTGATGGTAAAGCATCATTATCAGCTGGGTCATTGTAATGAAATGTCTTTGGGAGTATAAAATAATTCCAAATGTTGGAACAGGTGATGTCAAGGGGATTATACAGTAGCATTCAGTATTAGCCACCTATTGAATTCAGGTCAGGAATCCAAGTACAGGTCTGTTATCAAGTCTAATTTTGATCTAACTTGCATATGACCGCTGGTGAGTCTACAATCATAGACACACACAAACATAGTCATGCCTACATATTGACGTATTTACATTTTATTTCCCCTGGTGTAATCTTTTTTTTGCTTGATGAAGAGATCCCATTGTTTTGAGCCAATTTGAGTCCATCACAATTGTATTGGTTTTGTGATGTCCTCCCTTTATAAAAAAAACTGAATTCAAATGACTGAATGTTATGCTTGTCTCACGGCTCTTTTATAGAAGACTTTTTCTTGTCCTACCTCTTGTTTTTCTCTCAGGTAATTGTAACCTAGTGTACGCAATTATCCGCAAGCGCAGTGTGTTCCACCAGCTGGCCAACCTGCCCACAGATGCTGCCACCATCCACAAGGCCCTTCAGAAGAAGAAGAAGACGCCGGACGGCATCTCCCGGACCAGCTCTCAGGAGACGGTATCCATGGAAGGCTCCACCCCGGCCGTCCCTGCAGAGCCAGGCACACTGAAGGCCAGCCTGGTGGCTATCCCAGGTGCTGTACCCACCGAAGCCCAACACATCACCTGCACACATAATCTTGATCCGTCTCTTCCAGGCTTTTCAACCTATCACCTAGACACAACTTCTTCTACCTTTTTCAGTTTCATTTAGAGAGTCATAGGAGAATATGAAATGCTATAATACAATCTATTCACACAGTGACCTTTGCAAAATACCTAAGTATCAAATTAGCATAGTACTATCCCACATATTACTATCACTAATGCATTATTTTATAAGAAAGTGAGGATTTGCACAAGTGTTTTTCATGTGTTGTTATGACATAAATTCATCATCCCTGATCTCTTCTCATAAAGTATGACCCTGACCTGTTTCTCCTGTAGCTATTGACAAACTCACAGAGAAGTCCCAGGTGTCAGAAGATGGCACGATGGTAACAGTGTCACGCATGGACTCTCCTCCTAAGCCGACGGAACCGGACCCCAGTGCCAGCGCAGGCGCCAGCGACACAGAGTCCAACTCAGGGCGAGACAATGAGGTGGGATACACACACAGAAAGGATTGTGTAGGAGTGTGAGGGTAGTGATTTCAGTAGTAGACGTATTTGTTCTAAGCAGATGCAGTCAGGCATTTTGATGAGCTTTACAGTTTCGCTGTGACGTGTGTTCGTGACTGCGCGTCTGTTTCCGGGGCAGGATGTTTTTTACACGGAAGCAGAGATGGAGAGGCGTCGACGGTCCAGCACCTCCTCCTCCGTCTCTTACTGGAACCCGACACCTGAATGGGTAGGCAGCGCATATACAGCAGTGCAAAGCCACGTGGAGTTCCTGGTGAATAGTGTCGCTTGCTAGTCCTGCACGTTTGTGGGTTTGCTCACTATGTGTGTGTCGGTCCTCAGGCTCTGTCCTGGAAGGCGAAGCTCCCCCTGCAGACCATCATGCGCCTGCTGCAGGTGCTCGTCCCACAGGTGGAGAAGATCTGCATTGACAAGTAAGGACACACTGACCCTACAGTGCTCTCTGTACATCTGATGAAGCTTGGAGTGTAAACCACAGAAACAGTTCGATTTTTTACGTTCAACTGAAAATGTGATTAATGCACGTGCTTGTTCGTAATGATTGTTGATGTGTTACATGTGTGATGTGTATTTATTTAGCAGAAACTGTTATCCATAGGAGTCAAATCCATGTTATTAGCTTCTTACTGTAGCAGTTAAGCTAAAGGACCGTGTGTTAGACTCCATTTTTCTGTTTGGTCTGTTAAAATAGATGTTTGATAACTGGCCGTGTGGGTAACTGTGGATGTGTTTGTTGACCGGCGCAGGGGCTTGACGGACGAGTCAGAGATCCTGAAGTTCTTGCAGCATGGCACTCTGGTGGGCTTGCTGCCCGTGCCACACCCCATCCTCATCCGCAAGTACCAGGCCAACGCCGGCACTGCCATGTGGTTCCGCACGTATATGTGGGGCGTGGTGTACCTCCGGTATGACTGTGTGTCTTGGTGTTTTGTATAGCTAAGTGGAGCTGAATGTTATGTTGTCCTGTGTTCCACAGTGTGTATGTGGATGGCTGAGTTTGGGTGTTGTTTTTGCCAATGTCCTAATGATCCCACTTCTTTCTCTCCCTCAGCAATGTGGATCCTCCGATCTGGTATGACACGGACGTGCGTCTCTTTGAGATCCAGAAGATGTAGGGTGGGAGAAGACCAGCTGTCTGTCCACGACCAGAGGAATGGCCGCCCTAGCATGACCCTCCCTCTTATCGCCTAAACCTCAGTGTGTTGCATCTTACACTCTTCTCTCCCTCTCTCTCCCTGCCTATTCTATACCAACCCAGCCTTTTCTCGCTCTCAGTGTACCCTCATGTTAAGTCATCCATTTTGCCCCCCCCCCTTGTGCTTTGTAATAGCTCTGTACGCCTCTGATTTTCTAACCCTACACCCCCCACCCTTTCTCCTACTTGCTGCTCTCTGTCCTCTGTTGGCCTATGGCACACCAGATTCTCAGCCTATATTTGGCCAGCAGATGGCAGCGATCCTGTTACAGGAATCCCATTTCCCTTTCCTGAATTCGGTGCAACACACTTTTTATGTAACTCGAAATTTACTGTTTGTATTGTTTACCAAATAAGGATTTTTAAGATAACGGATATGTTACGATTAACAGAGTTTATGCGTGCGTTTGTGTGTCTGCGTGTGTGTGTCTATGAGACAGAGATTTGCCTTGAGGCTGGAAGCTCGGCAGTGTCTCAGCATCTTTTGTGATTATTATGGGCTGTGAGCTTGCTCTTGTCCGCGTTTAAAAGTACAAACCCAATGCTGAAGTAGATCTGTGAGGATGCTACTTATGCTTCAGTAGGCTTGCAGGCTTTCCACATATACCTACAGCTAACACTTACACTGAGTGCACACTTCTCGACTTGATGATGTGCTGTCGATTCTCCTGGCAGCTTTTGAATGTTTTGGATGATAGTACATCTAGAACCTGCCTGCTTTGAAGTAAGGTAACCCAGCTCTTACTTGAAGCTCCCTATGGATAAAGGCTGTTCAGTCAGAACTGGGTGCTGTTCACCCTCTCCGTGTATTGTGCATTCAGCAAAAAGAGACCAATGAGGACCATGCGCTTGTGATCTCATAGTGTGTTGAGCAAACACACAGCGTGAACTCTTTTTAAAGAGCTTGATATTTAACACTGGCAATTGCACTGTCAAGACCCATTTTGTCTGCATTATTATTTGACTAATATGACCTACTGTAAATACTGTGCTTGAAGTTTAAAGTAGTATTTTTGTCTGAATATATACAAATATATCATAAATTATTCCTTAAAGATGCGAGAGATGTCAATGTGTTTTTATTTTGTGATCATCTTACACAACCATACCAGAGAATTCACATCTAGAAACAATTTACTATGACTATTTTGGGGAGGAGGGGCTATACAGCTACTTTTAACACACAAATACACACTGATACAAACAAAACAAAACGAAATTTGAAATTTGATTACTAGTTGGGTAAAAAAGAGGAAGAAGGAACATGGTGATTGATAAACGGCTGTCCTCACACAAACTCATACAGTATATAACCGCTTGCACAATTGTGTACAGTCACCATATCCATCACAACACAAAGTTAAATACTTAAACAATGAGGCATACCCATCTCTCTGGTTGAAGAAAAGTCTGATTGCTTACAGTACATACATACTGTATACATTGTCTTTATCAAAGGATCAGTGCTTTAAATTGGTCAGCCAATTATTGAAGTGTGTATGTCTGCGAGGAATGCAACTTCATTGCTTGAGTTCAGGAGCACAGAGTGTTACAACACTAATTAAAAAAAAAATAAGTTATTCATTTATACACATTCCAGGCAGACAAACACAACCCACTCTGGTCTGGCAAGTCACCTATCTACATCTATGTTCATGTACACAAACAAAGAAAATAATATCTATTCTACAAGACCCCTAGCCAGCCGTTACCAGACAAGGCCAATTGAAAATAAATGGTATAGAAACAGCAGCTCTTTGAGGATTAGAGCAGGAATATGAGATAGGGATAGCACACTGATGACTGACAGAGAATATTCAAGTTCCAAAGCTTAGAACATTTTTGTTAAGATAAAACAATGATCGGAAGAAAGCATTTTACTCCCATTCTGAATTTCATGGTGGGGTAATGTCCTGTTCCACTTTTATTATTATTGAATGCTGGAGAGATTGCCCTTGGAGTGAGGGTGGGGATCAGGAGATGACGAAGAGCTCAAACAGACCCGCCACCGAGTGCATACGGTAGAAGATGCCAAATGGCAGGCCAATATTCACCACAGCTACCCACATATACACCTCGTAGAAGTTGTGCCCATGAGGGTTTTCAAACTGTGGCCGGGCACCAAACGCTGGCATGATCCATAACTGTGGACAGAAGCAATAAGCAATATCATCTTTACAGTTGTAATTATGTAACGTTATATTATTGAAGGAAGTTTAGCTGATTGTGTGATGGAGGATATATGTATAGTATGGGGACTTACAGTGATGTTGCAAAGCATCAAAAAGGCACAGATCTCCTTCAGTGCCCGTCTCTTCCAGTTCAGACGTGCAGGACTATAAGTGTGTGGAAGTGTGTGTGTCTCTGAAACATCACTCGTCACGACAGTGCCAGACTTTGACACCATGAGTGTGCTGTCGCTGTGACAGCGCGTGGCGAGCGCGTTAGCGAACACCTGCGAGGGCATGGGCGGGTACGGTTGCCGGTGCAGCCCCTCGATGATGAAGCCGTTCTGCAGGCACAGCTGAATCACAGCCAGCACGGCGCTCACGAGGTTGAGCACGTCCAGCTCGCCCTGCGTCCCCGTCGCCACTACCGCCACGATGGTGAAGTAGCAGATGGAGAACTGGCCCATGGACGCTCCCAGCAGCAGCCCCACGTCCAGACTGCGCGTGGGGTTCTTCCCCGAGACGTGCTCTCGCTGGTCCAGCCCGTAGAGGACCCAGCCGGCCAGGGTGGAGGCCGACATCATGGCGTAGGCCAGTGTGTTCATGATGTAATGCATGCGCAGCGCCTCCTCCCTCTTGGCCTCGTCCTCTTCCTGCACGTCCACCTTGTAGACGATGAAGGTGACCAGGCCGGCCACCAGCACCAGCAGGCCGTTGACAGGGCCCAGCAGCACGTCACGCAAGTGGAAACGCAGCCGGTGGTGGTGGTGCTCATCCATCAAGCGACCCACGTTTTTCCACATGACGTAGGTCATGGCTGAGGCGAACAGGCTGTACTCAATGTTGAAGGGGTACAGGTAATTAGAGGCCTGTTCAAAGATGCCGCAGGCGGAGTGGCTGCACTCACAGTTGTCTTTTGAGCTCACTGCAGAAGGAAAGAAATGAGATACAATACATATGAGTGAAATACTTCTCCAAGTGTGTAGTGTTGGTGAAGTGAGTGTGTTTGTGAAATTCAAAAAACGTTCACACATGACAAACATTATTTAACACTGCCCATTTGGTTTCAGTAAATCTTAAAGTTCTAATGTGACTGGAAATGATGCCTTGCCCATGAAGGTAATTTCAAATTCCATGAGAACCTGGAAGTTTGGTTATTCTATAGAAATTGTTGTTCATGTTGAACATGTTGAACTGAACTTGTTAAACTGAACTTGAATTGAGCTTGTTGAACTAAAAAGTTACACATGTGCTCACCTCGCATTGCATTGCTGCGAGAGATTCTGCTGGTATTTGATGTGGGAATCACTGTCTGGTGCAGAGACTCTTCAGTCACTGCTGTCATCCACAGCATCAGATTTGTGGAAAAAGTCAGCATCAGGCCACAACTAAAGTGAGGTAGACAGATACACAGACAGATTCATTTTGATTAACACGTGTCCTTCCTATTAGCCACCTACTTGTCTCACTATGTAGTGTTGTCATGGCATCACACCCCACAGAAATGTAAGAGTCTTTTAAAAGCATGACATCAAATATATCACCAAAACATGTCTGATCAGTGCCAACTATGGTACTGTTGGTGCTTGCTAGTCTTACTGTTTTTCAATGTAAGTTCGCTAGTTTTATCCCATGATCAATATTTTCATGACTTGCTTCTTTAAAATTAGGTTAAAAAAAATTACAAGGAATTTACACTAATTGTATAAACAGAAGTTTTATAATGTCATGTAAGGACTAAAGTCATACATCTATTCTTTTTTTGCTATTTTCCCTGAGAACACTGTGTGCTTGGTGCTGTTTAGCTGCAATGTGTGCTTTACAGCACTTTTATCAAAGTAGGCACACAGATAGGCACATTCTATCTTGTGTCATGCAAAGAGAGTGAACAGAATTCAATGTGTCTGAAAGGGTTTTATTCAGGAAAAGGAAGCAGTCCTTTCCATAATTCTAAATTAAATCTTAAAGGCCAAACCCCCCCTGTAAAGCCCTGAAATGCCCCTCCTTGTATCACCATGACGTGGGTTGAGTGATGGTAGCAGACCTACCGGCTTATGTTTCTCTGGAGCTGAACGCAGTCCTTGGCATGGAGCCAAAGAAAGTACGTCTAAAAGAAAGTTATGGTGATGCATTGTTAAAAGAGTATATCTAAATGTAATGCATTCTTACATTTTGTAACTCATGCCAAATCATAAAAAAAAAAAAAAAAATGTTTCAGACCCAATACAATTTCAGTTTTACTACTATATTGCACAATACATTGTTTCTAATGTTCAGTGATAATTGCCATACTACCAGTATCTATAATACCTTTTCTGTTTTGTATGTGTATTATTGACGGACATTATGACCGGCAAGATTTTGATTTATCATTCTTTTAATACATTTCACCAGGCAAAAACCGGTGAAAACTGTCTGACTGAAACGCCGGCCTCAAGGTTAATATGAACTTTTTGACAGTATTAAATAATCAATGTCAACATTGTAAACTTATTAAGCTTTATTAGGCTACCTCTAAAAGCTAATTTCCTGCCATTGGTGCAACAATCATAATATTTATTGTTTACTGTACCTGGCCGACACAGCAGTAGTCAGAAAAAACAGGTTCACATTGAACAGTAAAATTGGACTTCTTTCATTAATACACAATCCACACGTGGTGCAGCAATGTAAATTATTCATATTACAATTTTTTTTTTAAATGGTGAAAAGAGCAACTGCTTTAGTTAAGTAAAAACACTGGATGACTTACCTGTACAAAAATGAACATAGCCTGAACGATGGGGAAGACAACCTTAACAGCTGAGTCACAATGTAGATAGCCCACATAGTAGGCAATCTTAAAGATGTCCATGATCAAACTGCATAAGCCAAAAAGAACAAGCCCCCCTGCAGGAAACAAACGAGACCAGAAGGTATCAGAGGTGCTATGATTCATCTCTGGTCCGAATTCAACTAATTTACCTCATTTCAACTTCATGACTGTATCTAAGTGACTTTCATGTTGTAACTGTAAGTACACATTTTTTTATTAAATTCGAGGTAGGAGTCCTTAAATTAGGGTTGCTTTGTTTTCCTTATAAAAGTAGATTATGATGTGAAAGGTTTGTGTTTTCTAAACCAGAGAAAGTTACATTTGAAAGTAAATCTTAAATCCAGCTACAGTGTACTATATCTGTACTATCTGTCTGTCTGTCTGTCTGTCTGTCTGTCTGTCTGTCTGTCTGTCTGTCTGACTGTCTGTCTGTCTGTCTTACCCCTGAGCCAGATGGGGCCAGCATGGCCATCCTTGTACAGCACAGCATGATCCCCACGGGAGATGTAGATGATGTAGTAGACCATCCAGCAGGAGCTAAGGATCATGATGGTGATGAGGTAGACCTGCAGGTGGGTGGTGGTGATGCTCACCGTGTTGAAGACGCTGGCACTGACCATGGCGCAGCCCAGCAGGATGATGTTGAGAGACACCAGCCCTGACAGCAGGCAGCTCCAGTTACATGCCGGGTCCCGGGTGGCTGGCGCAGCAGAGCTGGCCCAGCTGGACAGGCGTAGCCTGCGCCCCGCAAATGTGGAATGATTGGGGACGGGTGGTGAGGAGGAAATCCTGGGCTCCTCTTCATCTTTGGGTGTCATCCTGCTGGAGTCAGGCGTGAGTCCTGAAGCTAGGCACATGGTCAGTGAAATGCCCCTTCAATGGCCTACCTCTTTTGTCAAAGCTGCTCTCAAACTTCCCCTGAACAGTTCTAATTCACTGGCTCAGATTGAAGCCACAGCCAGATACCCTACCTAAACAGCACTGGTTAAAACTCACAGATAACAGTATTTATTCAGTGGGAGCATTCAGCATGGAGCACAGCTCATGTGATGAGACAAGAGGAACAAACAATACAGCAGATTTTATCTATCAACAAATACTGGGCTTTTATCCACCTATCTAAGGTACAGCCCTAGGTTTCGGTGTTTCCGTGTCATACTATTTCCTTTTTAATATTCTCTGTGTAAATTTGGAATAGCAAAACCATTAATCATTTTAGCTTATGGTTTCAGTAGGCTCACTCATACACTCATACTGCCCTCAGGTATACTGCATGCCCTCCCCATACCACGGAAGCACAAATATGATAAACATTTTATAAACCTCTCCAAATCTGGCACAAAAGTTATTGGTTAGATTTAACAACTCATCTGCTAAACTGAAGGATATGCAACAAAAACAGGTTTATATTCAGACACTGGTTTCACAACTTACCTGTGCATATGTGTGTTGGCTGTTCTTTGTTGGAGAGGTCTTGGGACCCTCCATGACATTTATACCCACAGAAGTGTCCACTAAAGTTTACAACAGCCACATAAAATCAGTGTCATAAAAACAATAAACCCTATCTATATCTTATACAACTTCAAATCTCTGGAACACTCTTTTCCCATCATCAAACGCATATTGTATCAATTTATGAAGAGCTTTAAAGATGTTTTAATCACCCTCAGTGTAAACAGGCAGTGCATACGGAAAAGCACTCTCCCAGTCTAGAATGGCTTTAGGTTGAGCCAGAGCAGACAACAAAAGGAATGGAATGGAATGAGATGTCACTTACAACAATTATGACCTCACAAATACTTATTCTATACTGTTGGAATGGCAGAGAGAAAACAGTGATTGTAGAGGAGAGACTGAAGCAGGTTTGAAAGGTGAAATGTGTTGGCTTATATGGTATATTTGGGATAAAGTTAGCACGATTCTATATTTGGATGTAAATTCGTAATTTTATTTCAGTAGAGGAATGTCTAACTTAAGAAATTGAATTCACAGAAGAAGAAAAAAACAACCAGTGATATGAGTCGTAACATGAGTTGTGATATTTTATAATTATTGATGTCTCAAAAAACATTCACATCATTCATTTATTCTTAAATGTAGGCTATGGATAAAGCTTGACACAATAGCCTATAAATGCATGTGTCTTCTACTGAAATGAAATACTGCATTTACTTCCAAAAAATGGAATCCTTTTCATTTAATCCAAATTGTGAGATTTGAGTTACGTTCAGTCAGTACATTCCTGATGTGGAGGGCTACTGTAGGAGGTGGTGCTGAGACATAAACCACGCCTTCATCAGAGAGCATCCAAGGTGTCCATGGAAACCCTGGGCGTGCTTCCTAGTTTACTCCACGGCGCAATTTCGGGCATGCCGCTCGCGAGCAGAGGTGCGGGGCTTCTGCTCCAGCCCTTGGAACCTCGCTTTGGGTGAATGAATGCAAAGACGGATAGCAGCATTATGGCGGTGAGGGAGCGATTGTACCATGAATGACAAGTACCATAAGGCGGCTCGGGATGGCTACCTCGACCTGCTTAAAGAGGCCACACGGAAGGACCTCAACGCACCTGATGAAGATGGAATGACACCGACCTTATGGGCTGCCTATCACGGCAATTTGGAAGCCCTACGATTAATCGTTGGGAGAGGGTGAGTTACTATGTCAAGCGTATTTGTTGGAACCGCGGTGGAAGTTTTAGTTTTGGAGTTCCAGCATCCATTGTCGTTTATAGCCGTCACGAAAGTGGGAAAAGATGTAGCATGCGAGAGCCGAAGCCGCTCAGAGAACGCTTTGTCACTATGCATAGTATCGAATGTTAAACCTAAGATTACGTAATGAGGTGGTAGAACGTGTGCATCTTGTTACCCAGATTTAGGTCAGCTGCCATTTGATCACGTTTAGCTTGTGAGGTCTGAGCACATTTCATGGCTTGAGGACAAAAAACTTTTTATAGGTTATTTTATAGGCGCTATTTTTTAGGATCTCCTTTAAAACAAGGGAAGTTAGAACAGTAGAAAATGAAAACACACAAATTAAACTGTCACATAGTTCGTCCAAATTGAGAGGTTATGGTCAATGCCAAAAAGTTTGGAAGCTCAATTGAGTATGAATGAGTTGTACAAATGTGTATAGGCTGAAAAGATTATGTTCAGATATTAATGTGAACATGTTATCTTTTGTTTTTTTTCTGCACACTTTGTTATTTTTTTAGTTCAGTTGGGTTTGTTCTCCGTTCTAAGGGATTCTGAGCGCTTGCAGTATGGATACAAAGGCCTTGTTCAAAATCTTTCCGGCTGACCTGCTTTGCTTCCCCATGCTCATTATGCGAGTGGTTAATTGACAGAAGTTACCACTTTGCTCTGGCAGGCAAATTGGATGACCGGTCAGCTGATACAGCAATCTACAGAGAGGCATGCTGGCATCAATTCTGTCATTGTGCCTTGCTCACCACATCTAAATCCGCGATGTGCGTTGTAGATGTTTCATCTTTCTCGTCAGTAATAAGTTAAGAAAAATGCTTTAGTCTGTTCAGTCCCTGATACCACAAAGCTAGGGGATCACTGTCTTCCCACTGGGGTACAGCTTGCGGTCTGTTGGCCTTTTGCCTACCGGTTTTGGGTGGCCTGCTGTGAGTTAGACAAACGGCCTGCCGTTTCGCCACTTTTCAAATCCTTTTTTTTTTTTTACTCAATATTTCTTCATTCATTTTCACCAACCCTTAACATTTGTATGGTTGTTCATGTCATTTTTCCACTTGAGAACCTTTTAGTAGGGCTAACTCTACCATGAACCACTGTTTAGCGGCTGATATTTAAAATAAACTATGCCAAGGATATGATTTAGAAATTCCAGGAATTGCTAACAGTTTATGTTATTTCTTTATATCCACACCCAGTTACACTGAAGATGATGGTGGTCCGAGCGTGGACCAAAAGTAGTGCACCACCAGTTGGGTGCTTACCAAAATCTACCAGTGGACCGATATATGCTTGCTATCTGGGGTACTGTAACAGTAGCCTGGTATTTACCGATAAATGCTTGCTATCTGGGGTACTGTTACAGTAGCCTGGTATTTTATGCGACAGCAACCATGAGTGCTAACTAGACCCAGTTTTCATGTATGCAAGAAAGAAATGTGTCCTTGTCCGGCCTTGTGCACCTCCGTGTTTTACTAATGGAATGTACTATTATGACTTAAACAGGGGACAGATTCAAGCCAGCATCACACACGACAACGACACTGAAATTCTGTAAAGTAACCAGTAGTAGTATAACCGTTGTAGTAGTGAGAAAAGTCATGATGACCCATATCTACTGTCAACAATTCACAGAGATTTCCCACAGTTTTTTCCTACTCTCCATTGTTGTTGCAAATATAGCTATATTTAAATGAAGAAAACCAGGACATAATACATTGGGTATACCTACACTTATTGTAGTTAGATGACTTGTAACATGCCACTAGACTTGATATCTGAGCTGGTGCTTGGTACAAACACTTGTGATGTCTTTTTGGTTTCACCCATTCTAGATACAGTAGGCTAGGGCACCACATGCAACCAAAGTAGTTATCAGTAATGACAAAACAAGGCTATAAACAAATCAGCAAGCAGGAAGACACCATGGACATTTCTATACAGGAAACTCTGATGGCCTGTTTGAAACATGTTCAGATATCGGTTAGGACTTCTGAGCTGGTACAGCTAAACAAGCGGCAGCGAAAGTGTTAGAGTGAAAATTCACTCTAGTTACCTCAGGACTCCGGGGCTGCATATAAGTATATTTATTAGTCAAATAACAACAACAACAACAATTGCAATCGGGCTCACTCACAGCACAAGGCTGAAAGTGAAGCCCTGATAAACACATCACACAAGGGGTAAAGTTTAGCGTTCAGCAGGGATAACCACGTGGTGGATCTCTGACGTCCGAGGCTCCCTATATTGCAAGGATGGCAGTTTTGCACAAGGTCAGAAGAAGCTTATCACCTTTGGTCTAAACATGCTCTTGTACATATGCAGACTAATAGTCTAAGTAACACATATGCAGAAACACAGAAAAGCCATGTTCGTGCTTACATAAGCACATGATTTATACAAGGTATATATTAATACAAGACACTTGATTAATATATTCTGAAGTCATTACCAAATTATGTCCATCAGAAAGGAGGGCAGGAAATACAAATAAAAAGTCACTGGAGCCATCTATGACTTGGACATCCATTGAGTGAGAATATACAAGCAGGGGTGTTGCGTTCTGGCTATTATAAAACATGCAACTTTGAGAATATCTTACATATTATCTTCCATGATATATGGGAGTGATGTCCACAGTTCTTGATGGCCTCAGCCTCAATGCCTCCAACTTAATGTCAAAACAGACAATAAATCTTTTGCTTGGCCGTGTGCCAGCTTGTGCTCTGTAGACAATAACCTCCAGGCTTATGAGACGGATGGAAAGTACATGCCTGTGGGAACATCTTTTTGATTTTGGTAGTGAAAGGCTACACGCACTAGTGTTCCTTGTAAAACATGAACTTCATAGGAACACTCATGCATATTGCAGAAAGAGGAATTTGAATCAACTCTTGCTTAGAGTTGTGTTGTGCTGTGCAATATGTGCCAGATTGATTTAGAATGGTCAAACCCTATTAACTGTCCCCTCCGTGTTTAAGCTAAATTGATCTCGATATGCACTGTAATGTTCATTGGACCCTGTGCAATTAGCTGCAGCCTAATGTCACTGGAGTTTAGCACAACTGGACTGTTCTACGAAGCTCATATCAGTCCATACTAAGGAATGAGATCAATACTCCAACTTCGTTATGTAGCATTAGAGTCTGAACTGTACATGCTTTAGATTGATTCAGAAATTAAGGTTTGAGGGTCAGGTCTAAGAACATGAGTTAAATTGGATTCTAAATGAATGGAGGCGTTATGCTCTGCCGTCGGTCAGTGTAATTGATTGTCTTGTGCTCTACCCACCAGTATTTTTACAAGCCGGAACCTGATCTGCCATTGCATCCTATGTGAGCCTATAACTACCAGGGCTACATATACAAGGATGAATATATCCTTCTGCTCTGTACACTGTATATTTCTGCTGAGAGAATGCTAATATAAATCAGGTAGAAACAGTGCTTTTGAACGCTTTACAGTTGGGATGTACATGCAGAGCCATACATCCCTTTCACTTTTTTTTAAGAAACAGGAATAAAAGATAAAACGGTCTGACAATACTTCATCAGATATGAAGCCATTTATCATCTGCCAAGCGTGAGAATTCTCTGAACCAACATTTCAGGACATTTATTGCAGGCCATATTTATTGCTGTATAGACTGGAGACTGTCTGGTTATGTCATGGCCATTTTGTGTGAGAATACTTTAGGGCAGTTAATCACTTTAATCTTCACAGTAAACATTTGTTTTTTATGTAATCTATTTTCTGTTATGATAACTACAAAAGCAGTTTGTTGCAATTCAGGCTGATTTGTTGCAGTCTGTGGATGTGTGTTATAAGTCATTACACGTTTAAGAATATGAAAGAAAATGCAGACACTGATACATAAACATATTACTCCCTAAGTCACCCGATTGAATGGATATGTTAAAAGATGCAGGGAATAGGCTACTCAACTACTCAAGGTAAAAAAATCATAGCAATGCCAGTGAAATGTTCTGATCTTTGTGTTTTTTTTAGGTCCTCATGTTCCACTCATTATGTAAGTCAACTGTTTGCTTCACAGATGTTGGTGCTTGTGTTAGTGTTCATCTTACAGGGGAAGGGTGGTCTCTCCTCGCAGCAGGGTGTCCGTTTATTTATTTTTTTGTCTGGTAAAATGTATTTAAAAAGCAATGATAAATGAATCACTTGCCGTTCAAAATGCCCTGTTATAATGCTCCTACAAGTCATCAAATAAGACATTTGTGTTTAACCAAAGCAAACAAATCAATAATGGAACTTTATCTTATCTTTTGGCAACCTATGGCTACATTACAGCCTACAGATTCAATTATATGTGTTTGTAACATAGATTGTTATTGAAAGGCTGGTAAATGAAACTCTTTATGGACACAGCTAGAAAATAAAGTTGCAAGTAGCAATGAGTGGGCCCAGCAGTCCAGTGGGGCATAGTTGCCATGCAAACTTGACGCTCTCTGTCAAGGGCATTGCTGTAAGCACCACAGACAGTGAAAAGAGTAGACAGACCAACTCCATAGGGGTTTAAAGGAGAGCAGTGGAGGAGGATTACGGGCTACTGTTGGGCCTCTCGCTGACTGTTTGTCTACTGCAGCAATAAGGCCTAATTTGGTGACGTACGGAAAAGGAAGAAACAGTCACGTTAGTTAGGGATAGCCTATACTTAAAACGAGTGAGTTTTATTTCACAGCTTGATGTAAGCCTAGTTGTTGATCTGTAAGTTAAACTTAAAAGAACATTCGCAATTGATTTTGGACTAAGATGTCATTTCGTCAGGATAGTATAGTAGCATGGAATCTGAGCGTTTAACATGTTTCCCTCTACTAAGTTTTAAGTTTACTTTTCAGAATAGTTCTGTTCATAGCTAAAATGTAATTTTATCTTACATAAATGGCTACATAGCTCACTTGCCGAAACACAATCCAGCAAAATGTCGCTGATGGCCGAATGCGTTTTTCAGATTCCCAGAGAACCTCTTTCCTGTGTGATGGGTGTCACAGGTTTTAGCAAGTTTGGTGTCCATTCATGAAACAGTTGCTGAGATACGATCTCACTTCCTGTTTGGCAGCTTTAATTGATTTTCATCTAAAAGACAACAAATATCTTTTATGAGGCCTGTGAAAATGTTCAATAAATTCCAATATGGCGACCAATTTGGTTAACATAAGTTGCTCAGCCTCCCACAGTAGTACCAGACATAAGATTTGTTTTTTAACGCACAGACCCTAACACTTATTAGCCAAAACATATTTTTGCCTATTGCAGTGTCTGGTGCTTGTTGCCTGTCTGGTTTTGATCAAAGGGTGGCTGAGGTATGACCCCACTTCTGCCAATTTCGACTGAATGTGATTGGGCAAACGCTTTTGAAAACCAAGAAGCCACCTTTGTTGGGCCTGGTCTCAAGATGATAGGCATTTTGGTTAGGATTGGGCAAAATTTGTGGCCTGTGAACATCCTATGACATTTTTTATAAAATCCAATATGGCAGAATTTGACATCATCATTAAATTTGGTTTAATCCAAAAAAATCCAATGGTACATGATTTTTGAAAATTGAGGTGCAGTTATGAAACTTACTACTTTTTTACCATAGTGTTCTACGGGTTGCCATAGACTCCAGGGGCAGAAGAAGTGGAAAATTACGATGATAAAGGTAGAAACACAATGATCCTACAAAAAAATCTTAGTGGAAATCCTGATGTGTGCAGATGTTTATTACTCTGGCCCAGGTGTTGATCTCTTTTGAGCAGATGTTGGGTTCTCCTGCCGATGCTGGCCTCTGTAACATTGTGGCAGACAGCTCTCTCTTCTATGAATCGAAGCGCTCAGGGCTCCCCATCAATAATGCACCACTGGCCTCTAAAGCTTCACCCGCGGCACATGAAATATTGATCACTCCTGTTGGAGGAGTAAGGCTCCAGCATTCTAAAGCTTAACATGGATCCTATTTATAGATTAAGAAGGGATGAGTAGACTTCAGTGATGCCGAAGGAGGTGTTTAAGTAGGTGTATGTATGAGCGTATGTGTTAGTATTAATGTGCAATGGGGGATGTTTGTGGATATGCATGCATTGGTGGGTGTTGTGGTCAGAATGAGAAGTTAGGTGTCAAGCTGTGGTTGTATGAGCCCGGGAATTCAGTGATATTGTGCTGTTCACTGGTGCAACTCTAGTGGTATTTCCTGTAATTGGATACTGACTTCACATTTGTGATGAGGGGATCAGGTTATGCACCTGTGTGAGATGAGCAGGTCGGCGGTGACCTTAGGGACGGGCCTGTTGGATATAGGGAACAGCAGGAGGAAAGGTGTGTGTGTGTGTGTGTGTGTGTGTGTGTGTGTGTGTGTGTGTGTGTGTGTGTGTGTGTGTGTGTGTGTGTGTGTGTGTGTGTGTGTGTGTGTGTGTGTGTGTGTGTGTGCCTTAGGAAAGTTGTCACTGATGAGGAAGAATGAGGTTAGTTGGAGTTTAAAGGGATTTTGAATCATTGAGGTGCCATGCTAGTGTGTACATGTCCTGTTGTAAAACATCATTTACAGAATCTTTGACACAGAGAAATCCAAACAACCATGTCATTCACCATTCACCACTGTGCCCTCATGCATGGCTTGTGCATGATTGAGATTAATTATTTACAGTTGTTTGGCTGTATTGGTGTACATGTATGCATAATTACATCACAATGAAACCCTTTATTGAGATGAATGACCAACTGAATGAGACCATTGTCCTGTCTGGGGGTTTGCACAAATGATAAAGATGTCCTTCACCATCAGAAAGGAATGTGCAGTCCCACCAGGATTTTGCGATTTTGCGCTTTCACAAATTATATCAAATTCAAGGATTTCTTGTAATTGCAATTTTTTCTTATAACCGCGATGTATACATATAGTCATGAAATTCTTGCATTATTTACAATTGATTTTAATTTAACTCAGGATCAGAACTTAGAATTCCAGCAGCAAACTCAGTTACTCTTGGCAGCAACAATCACAACTGTTGACATATATGATCTCATACGTCAGACGTTATGCGTGATGTTCTGTATAAATATTGCTGTGCAAATAAAGTCTTTCTCTTTCCGGTCTACCACTTACCGATTGTAGGAGCGTGAATTATTTCCTCCGTATATTACATAAATGTACCCTACCGTAGCCTAGTGAGAATGGCTACGCCAACAGGTTATGGGCCCAGGTCACGAGATGGAAGTAGGTGGAGTAGATTGTGTTTCGACGGAGATGAGAAGAAGTACGAAATTTGGGAGACGAAGTTTTTGGGCCACATGCGCCTACTAGGACTGAAGGATACCCTCCTCAACGAGCCTGGCTCCGACGATGAGGAAGACGACGTCGAGGACGACATAAAGAAAAATGAAGAGGTATATGCAGAAATGATACAGTTCTTGGACGATAAAAGCCTGTCGTTAATAATGAGAGATGCTACAGACAACGGAAGAAAAGCTTTCAAGATACTGAGAGACTACTACGCAGGTAAAGGCAAACCAAGAATAATTAGCCTGTAGGCCTACACGGAGCTAACGTCTTTGCAAAAGAGTACAGATGAAAGTGTGACGGACTACATAATTAGGGCCGAAGCAACAGTTACAGCACTTCGAAATGCTGAAGAAAGACTGAGTGATGGACTTTTGATTGCCATGATTTTGAAGGGATTGCCGGAATCATTCAAACCGTTCGTTATCCACGTTACGCAAACGGACGAGAATCTAGTTTTTGCTGAATTCAAGACAAAATTGAGAAGTTTTGAAGACACTGAAAAATATCGTGCTAGCTCGGAAGACAACGTCATGAGGGCGAGTGCTACAGTTCGGGGGAGAGAGATCGCTGCAGGCCGCGACATTGTCTGTTACAATTGCGGAGTGAAGGGACACAAAGCACAGGCATGCCCGAACGAACGCCAGAGAAAGCAATGGTGTGGATACTGCAAAAGTTCGACACACACAGATGCACTTTGCAGACGGAAAAGAAATGACAACGTCAAACAAGTTGCTGATGAGGAACAGAGTGGAGAAAATGAATATGCTTTCAAGGCGGGCGACTTCCAGGAACGTGGATGGAACCTCAAAGGGCTGATGGTCGACACGGGAGCAACGTCGCATATCGTTACGGATATCGGGAAGTTTAAGAAGTTTGACAACACGTTCCAGTCTGAGAAGCACTTCATCGAATTGGCTGACGGCACCAGGGCAAACGGTGTGGCTCTCAAGAGAGGCGACGCGGAGGTGAACCTGGTGAACCGCCAGGGAAAGCGAGTGAAGGCTACACTGAAGAATGCGCTCTTCATCCCGACATATCCTCAGGACATTTTCTCGGTAAAAGCAGCGACGACCAACGGAGCCTCTGTTCGGTTCAAGCAAGGAGAAGACGAACTCATCCACGAAAGCGGTACAAGGTTTGACATTAAAGAACACAATAGACTTTATTACTTGGACACTGTTAGTGATGAAAGTGAAGAAGGTTGTGATTCTTGTAATGGATGTTTTGATATTCAAACTTGGCACGAAATACTAGGGCACTGCAATTACGATGATGTTTCCAGATTGCAAGATGTAGTAGAGGGGATGCAGATTAAGGGCAAATTTGATAAATCAAAACAGAATTGTGAGATATGCACACAGGGTAAATTCGTCCAGAGCAGAAGCAGAGAACCAGACGCTCGTGCAAGAGCAGCACTTGAGCTTGTACACACTGACTTGGCTGGTCCTATTGACCCAGTAGCAAAAGAGGGATTCAGGTATACTTTAGCTTTTACAGATGATTATTCAGGTACAGTGTCTGTGTATTTCCTGAAAGCTAAGAGTGATACTGCGAAAGCAACAGAGAGATATCTTGCTGATGTAACCCCTTATGGGAGTGTGAAGTGCATTAGGTCAGATAATGGCACAGAGTTCACAGGACAGGAGTTTCAGTCTTTGCTAACCAAGCATAGCATTAGACACGAATTCTCAGCACCATATTCGCCACATCAAAATGGCACGGCAGAGAGGAATTGGCGCACACTATTTGACATGGCGAGATGCATGTTGATTGAGAGTAATCTACCGAAGGAGTTGTGGACGTATGCTGTAATGACTGCTGCAGTGATTCGTAACAGATGCTACTGTAACAGAACAAAGCAAACGCCATACTTCATGCTTACAGGCAAGAAACCAAACTTGTCTAGATTGAGAGTATTTGGATCTGTCTGCTACACATACAAGCATGACAAGAAGAAGTTAGACTCGAGGTGTGAGAAGGGAGTTTTCATAGGATATGACAAGTATAGCCCTGCATATCTAGTGTACTACCCTGACACTAAGAAGGTATCGAAACACCGGCTGGTGAGATTTGTCACAAAGAATGTTGTGGAGAAAGAAACCCAAACCGATCTAATGATTGACGATGACTTTGTGGAGAAGAGATATGTGTCACCCAGATTAACTGAAACTGTAACGGCACAGAATCAAGGGAATGTGAATATATCTCAGGGAACTTTTGATAGGCCTGATTCTACAGATACAGCTCAGATTGAGAGAGGTGAGCCTCGTTATCCTCAAAGAGACAGGAGATCCCCACAGTACCTCTCTGAGTATGTTACTGATGTGAAGTCTAATGACCAGGTGTCAATTAACATTGACTACTGCTATAGAATGTGTGATGCACCGCAAACATTCAAAGAAGCTATGAGCTCACCTAAGGCAGAGATTTGGGCTAAAGCTATGAATGAGGAAATGGATTCTCTTAGAGAAAACAACACATTCACACTGACTACCCTACCAGAGGGCAAACAAGAAGTGGGAGGTAGATGGGTCTATGCTATCAAAACTAATGCAGATCAGTCAGAAACCTACAAGGCCAGATATGTTGCCAAAGGTTACAATCAGGTGATGGGAGTAGATTACAAGGAGACTTTCTCTCCAACTGCTAATCTAACTTCGATACGTGTACTGATGCAAATGGCCGCACAATATGATCTTGATTTACACCAGATGGATGTTAAGACCGCATATTTGCATGCACCTATTGATTGCGAGGTGTATATGGGGCAACCAGAGGGATTCGAGGTGAAGTCTGACACAGGTAAAAATCTAGTCTGCAGACTAAACAAGTCACTTTATGGTCTAAAGCAATCCGGTAGAAACTGGAACAAGATGCTGAGTGATTATTTGATTGGAAATGATTTTGTGCAAAACCCTGCAGATCACTGTGTCTACACTAAACAAATTGGAAAAGAAAGAGCAATAGTGGTAATTTGGGTTGATGATCTAGTTATTGCTGCTAGTAATGATGATTTGTTGAGTGATGTTAAGAAGACACTTGCTCTGAAATTTAAGATGAAAGATCTGGGAAAACTAAAACATTTCCTAGGGATGGAATTTGATCAGAATGACGGAGTTATAAAAATGAGTCAGAAAAGGTACATATCCAAAGTACTGGAAAGATTTGGCATGACAGATTGTAAGCCTAGGTCAACCCCATGTGAACAGAAAATGGAGTACAACAGTGATGCTGACCCTGTTGATGCTAAAACTTACCGTGAGATGGTAGGAAGTCTGATTTACATAATGACATGTACCAGGCCTGATTTAAGTTGGATTGTGAGTAAGTTATCACAGTATTTGTCAGAACCAAATGAACAACACTGGATAACAGCTAAGCATGTGATGAGGTATCTGAAAGGCACAATTGATCATGAGTTATGTTACAGGAAAAGTGAGGCAAATCTAAAACTTGTGGCATACAGTGATTCTGATTGGGCTGCTGATATAAATGACAGACGAAGCACTACGGGATACTGCTTTAGTCTAACTGATGATGGTCCACTGATTTCGTGGAAGTCTAAAAAGCAGGCCACAGTTGCCTTATCAACATGTGAGGCTGAATACATGGCGCTGGCTGTTACCACGCAAGAGAGCCTCTATCTTGTACAGTTAATGAGTGGAATGGATAATGATTGTCAGTATGTACCAGTTAAAATCTTTGAGGACAATCAAGGTGCAATTGCTCTGTCCAAAGACCCAGTTTGCCGCCAAAGATGCAAACACATTGATATAAGGTACCATTTTATTCGTTCTGCAGTAACTGATGGGAAAATATTGATTGAGTACTGTCCTACAGTTGATATGGTGGCAGATGTCATGACAAAGCCAATGACAAAGTTCAAGGTGGAGAGATTTATGACATTTATGTTTGGTATGTAAAAAGGTTAAACTCAATCAAAATAAAGAAATTATAGAGATGGAGTGTCTCTGTTATACAGTATACTAATACAGAATCCTGTGTATTAAAGTGTTGTGATATTTGTAAGTTTATGATGTTAAGAGTATGTGATCAAGTGGGAGTGTTGACATATATGATCTCATACGTCAGACGTTATGCGTGATGTTCTGTATAAATATTGCTGTGCAAATAAAGTCTTTCTCTTTCCGGTCTACCACTTACCGATTGTAGGAGCGTGAATTATTTCCTCCGTATATTACATAAATGTACCCTACCGTAGCCTAGTGAGAATGGCTACGCCAACAACAACAAACCCTTGCAAGATCCCGGAAAGGATGGTATTCACCCAGAACAATCAAACAAATTGCCAGTGGGAAACTCAGATTCTATCTGGGAAATTTGATTAGATAAAACAGCAAAAACAGACAGCTTAGGCCCAATTTATACACAGGTTTTCGCGATGTCGGCGACATCTGCGCGACATCTGCACGTAGATGTCGGGGCGCATTTACACACACCACAGGAAGTTTCTCAGTTTGCCTCTGTTGATAGCGATGTTGCCTAGCAACACTGTCTGTAATATGCCTAACAGATGTCGGGTCGCGTTTACACGCACTTTGAAGATGTCGGGGACTCCCTATGGGCTGTCGGGCGAATGGTACGGGGATGTCGGCTGAAATTCGGCCGACATCGGCACACCGACAGTTAAATTTGCGTTTAGACGCTAAATAAAGCTGTCGGTGTGCCTGTGCCGACATCGCGAAAACCTGTGTGTAAATTGGGCCTTAGTCTAGTAAAATAACTGAATTTAAATTCTGCTACTTCACTAATGGTTCTTTGCCTTTTTATTCTTACCAGAGGGAACCCTGATAAGTGTGACATATGGGGAAATACACCACTCCACCTGGCCGCTGCCAATGGCCACCAGAACTGCCTGTCCTTCTTGGTGTCGTTTGGTGCCAACATTTGGTGCCTGGACAACGACTACCACACACCCCTGGACATGGCTGCCACCAAGACCCACATGGACTGTGTGCGTTACCTGGATTCCATTGCTGCCAAGCAGTCGGCCCTCAACCCCAAACTGGTGGGCAAGCTGAAGAACCGGGCGTTCCACGATGCGGAACGACGGATCAAGGACTGTGTTAAGATGCAGAGGAAGCACCACCGGCGCATGGAGCGGAAGTTCCAGAAGGAGGCGCCGGAGGCTTCGGTGTCGGATGCCATGAGCTTCTCCAGCTACACCGGCAGCAGCGCCAGTCGGATACTCTTCAACACTGCCACAATTAGTGTGCCATACTCCCAGGTGTGTGAGACCCTGACAAACAAACACAGGTCACCATATTCACCCATTTCACCCATCAAAAACACAAACAAGCCCATCTATACACTCAACTAGTGTATTACAAAGTATTATTCACATATTATTCACAGAGTCTTTGGAGTGCCTTGTTTGGAAAATGGGTGCTTCTAACTGCTGTTGAGGTGTAACTGTCAAGCCATGTCTGCAGACTCTTGTTGTGTGTTCAATACAGACTGCACAAGATTTTGCCTGAGAAGTGGGTCTGGCAAAGATTGCACAGCATTTCACTACAGCATTCTCAGGATATCTGAGACCAATCACAAACTGGCTTTTGGCTACCTGGCGCGCTATTGGCAAATTTAAAATAACCACGTCTACGTAACAAAAGCGAAACCAAAAAGAAAAGCACAGCAAACTATATACTGCTCTCGCGGCTGTCTTGGATGATTTCAAAGGCAAGTTTTCTTTGAAAATAGAACAGAACCTGCTCTGGAACAATTCATACAGAAAAAAGATGTGTTTGCTTTATTACCGATCGTTGTATCGTTGTATAGTATCGTTGGTCTGATTGGTTAAAGGCGTGTCCAATTACGTGAGTGAAGTGGACCTCCATTTAGTACTTCGCCAGACTAACTGAGCAAATGAAATGCAGTGAAGGGGCGGGGAATTCCCAGACAAGGACAAGCATCTTTTAGTGGACAAACTGGATGTTCATGCCTTGAGCATGTTTTAGTGTTCATGCCATGGTGTCGTATTTTAAGAGTAGACCCATCAACGCTATGAATTGGAAGCTCTTTCTGATCTTGTCTCTCTTCTCAGGCTACTCTTCATGCCACAACCCGGGGTAAAACCAAGATCCAGAAGAAGCTTGAGAAAAAGAAGCAGGGTGATGGGACATTTAAGATCTATGAGGACGGCCGCAAGAGCGTTCGCTCTCTGTCCGGACTCCAGCTGGGTAACGACGTCATGTTCCTGAAGCAGGGCACGTACGTGAACCCCAGTAACCGCTCTCGCCGAAACGTTCGCCACATGTTCCCCTCTGACAACGAGGACTCAATCTCTCGTGCCATCAGCGAGCCGGACCTGCACGGGCCCTACGTGGACCACTCAGAGGTCAGCACCGACTCCGGCCACGACTCGCTCTTCAACCGGCCCGGCCTGGGCACCATGGTGTTCCGACGCAACTACGTAAGTGGGGGCCTGTTTGACATCGGGGTGCGCGATGAGGGCAGCCTGGCGGGCCTGGAGGAGGCGACGACCAAAGTGCGCCTGCGTAGCCGCCTGCAGAGGTCGCCCAGCGTGGGCGAGGACAGCATCGGCAGTGCCCGCAGCCTGCAGCAGCGCAACATGGAGGATCTGCCCTGGGACGAGGTGGAACTGGGCCTGGACGATGACGACGAGCAGGAGAGCAACCCCTTGGAGGTGTTCCTGGCTGCCCAGCACATGAACGAGTTCATCCCCATCCTCCGACGGGAGAAGATCGACCTGGAGGCTCTGCTGCTCTGCGCCGATCACGACCTGAAGGGCATCCACATACCTCTGGGGCCCCGGAAGAAGATGATGGACGCCTGCAAGAGACGTTTAGAGACCATTGAGGACCCAGAGGCCATGGAGGACACAGCACTGTGAGTGAAGACACATAAGTCACACTTGATTTGAAAATACTTTCTGTCACCCTGTCTTCAGCCTTACCTTTGTTATCTTACATCATCATTCAAAACCTCATCTCAATATCAGCTTTGAGGTACATCAGATCTGCTGCTTCCAGTGTATGCAACTGCAACAATATGAAAGTATCTATGTGAAACTGTTATATGTATAAAACATTATGCATCTTTAAAAGATGTTTTGTATTCAGAGTGTAGTGAATGAAAAATATGTAGATTAATCCTTGCACGGCACTGCCTTCGTTGGCTAGTTACCTTTGATCACATTTATTATAATTGAAGGACAGTTTTCTGGGATTTTCAGGGTCTGTATAATTCTTCCGCATACCATTTTCAGCTGTTGGAATGAAAGGAGAGTTATGTAACATATGAACAAATTAAATTAACTGTGCAATATCCAGGTCACGGTGGTGAATAGTTGAGGCATTTATTAGGTATGTCCAGATAATTTATGAGTGATGAAATCCTGATTTTCTTAAATACAATAAATTGCATAGTTCTATTTCGTTTCTACTGACCGCCAGAGGCGGTGCTTTAAGCACTGGATGTCATTCACGTTTACGTGTAGTTCGAGTATTTGTATCAACAAAATCACCTGTGACCTGGGTGACGTATGCCTTCGCCCCTGTACTAAAGGCATGCTCCCCCAGGTCACGACCCTTAATTCTTCTCGCGTCAGGTGAGTTGGTGAGTATGTTCACTCCACAGGTGAGTGTAATCATGCTAATCGTTGGTAGTCTTGCAACCTTCGGGTAGAGCTGCGAATTCTCGCTCTCTTAAGACTACGATTAGCATCAAAAATCAACATTTGCAGTGGGCTACAGTACAGGTGTGTCTCGCCTTAAAACTGGTAGTTAAACCCACTCGCGGATAATCCGGGGAAAACGGATAATCCGGAAAAAAGGTGAGTTGCCTCTATTTGTTTTACCGTGTGTAGTAGTCACGCTCTGGTAATGAGTAAAGAGGCATGGGAATCAGCAGCTTACAGGTGTTTTTCGCCTTACAACTGATGATTAAACCCACTTTTTGCACGAGTGAGTTCCTCGCATAATAGTTCCTACTATTGTCTGTCACGATGAGATACGGCAGTCAGTAAAGGTGTTTTCGCCTCACGACTGATAATTAAGACCACTTGTTAAGCGAGATGGAAACCCTCGGCCCCTTTCGGCTTCGTGTCACACTATCTGCAGGCTACAGGTGTTTCTCGCCTTATACCTGATAATTAAAACTACTTGTTAAGCGAGCTTGAGCCCTCGCATAGTTGGTTTGTACCGTTGTTGTTTTGAAGATGCAAGCGGCGTTAGCCTATTTGCCCCTGTCGGCTTCGGGTCACGCCATCAGAAGGTGTTTCTCGCCTTATAGCTGATAATTAAAACTACTTGTTAAGCGAGATGGAAATCCTCGCAAAGTCTGCTTCGTGTCACGCTATCAGAAGGTGTTTCTCGCCTTATAGCTGATTGTGTCACGCTATCAGAAGGTGTTTCTCGCCTTATAGCTGATAATTAAAACTACTTGTTAAGCGAGATGGAAATCCTCGCATAGTCGGCTTCGTGTCACGCTATCAGAAGGTGTTTCTCGCCTTATAGCTGATTGTGTCACGCTATCAGAAGGTGTTTCTCGCCTTATAGCTGATAATTAAAACTACTTGTTAAGCGAGATGGAAATCCTCGCATAGTTGGTTTTGTACCGTTGTTATGATGAAGATGCAAGCGGCGTTCTCGCCATAAGCATTCAATTAAGTAGGCTAAACGAACAGGATTTACTCCTGTCGCTACCTACTGTTTGGGTAACTGTTAAAGCTACGTTCTACGCCCGAAATGTCAGTTCTATGTTTGCGGAACTGTTAACTATGGTGTTAAAAGCGTAGGCTACTGATGGATGACTGACGGGCAATGCCCGCAATTTCAGTTTTTTAAATCCATCTATCTTGGTAGCTGGGAGCGAGTGTGTCCACTCTTAAACAGGACAGGGTTTTTACTCCTGTTGGCTTGTGTTAAACGCTATAGGCAGGCTGCGTTTACCTACGGACAAGTAACTGACGGGCTATGGCCGCAATTTCAGTTCTAAACCATCTATAGGCCTATTGGTAACTGTAATGGGCGTGTCCGCTCTTGAACAGGACAGGTTTTTTACTCCTGTCGGCTTTGTGGTAAATGCTATAAGCAGGCTACGTCTACCTACTGTTGATGACTGACGCCCGCAATTTCAGCTCTAAAAGCAAGTTTAATTCGCGGGGTAAATATTGAGGCTTGGTCCATAATAAACTGCCTAGTTTGAGTGGGTGATTTTTCCGCCCCGCAAACTTCAGTTGTTCAGAATTTATTATTTGGTTCAGATGACTGTAGAGTGGGTCCGCTCTAAAGCAGTAGGCTACATGATTTACGCCAGTCGGCTTTGTGTTAAACACTATAAGCAGGCTACGTTTACCTACTGATTAGGGACTGAATGTGCTATGTCCGCAATTTCAGTTCTAAAGCATCCAATTTTGGTAATGTTAACCGCTGGGTCCACTTTTAAATGGAAGCCTACCTTACGTAAGGTAAGAGGAATCATTGCCGCGATCAGGTGTAATGCGCTTGGTTAATATTGAGGCTTGGCCCATAATAAACTGCAAACCTCAGTTGTTCAGCATTTATTATTTGGTTCAGATGGCTGTAGAGGAGTGGGTTCACACTTAAACAGTAACCTATCTGAACAGGGCCTGGTGTTATTCGCTAAGGCTGCTGGTAAAATATCACTCATATATATATATATATATATATATATAGATAAATAAATAAATACATCTAGGTATAGATATTGCAACATGTTCATTACATGCACTGTTGCCAGGCCCCTCTTGGGCCAGAGGACGAGCCAGAACCGCCTCCGGCGCTAGGTCTCCTAAGCAATGCAAACGCCAGAGGCCTGATTCCCGGGAAGCCTCTGGTAGGGGCAAATGCAGGAATAGGTATCCGCTTGCCCAGAAGGTAGACACTTCGACTTAGGAGTTCGCAGAAATAAGACTCTGCTTCTAAAGCTACAACAACCTGCTGCACAGCATGCTAGTGCTTCACTACAGCGGCTTTACAGTGTCCTTCGGAGGGGCTCCCTCTAATACGGTCACCAGCTTGAGATCCTCAAGGAGGATATTCTCTCCACTAGGGCTTCAGAGAGGCCCCTATTTCTCTCATCCCAGTTCCCTGGGTACGAGCGACACTACACTGAAGGGCTCCGAAAGAAGAAAAAACACCAGTTAGACCCACATTTAAGATGGCAATGACACGTCTAGGGTTGGATATTATACCCATACAGACCTCTCCTCAGAGCTGCTTTAAAAAAAAATAAAATAAATAAAAATAAAGGAAAAAAAAAGGCCTCCATCTTCGGCTTTTAATGTTCCGCCCTCGCCCCCATATATCGAGGAGCGGCAGAGATGCTGGGCAGATCCCAGACGGTTCTCTCATCTCCCAGGAGACGAGAGCCCTAGCCAACATGCAAGATGCATCTGCCCAGGGCCTTGCTAGCATGCCCAATATTGAACCAGCCGTTGCTGCCCGGGTGCTGACACCTGGTTAAGCACTCCGGCCTGATGCTCGCTGCCCCGGCCAAAGTGCCGTTTGACAGACGACTACATGGTGAAATCCTACTACGCAGCACCGCGTATTGCACGTCTTGGGTATTCAATGTCACACCTGGTACTAGCCCTGTCCCAGACATTGCAGACTTCTGGGGATGACTCCTCTGCTGAGTCAGAGTGACACCTCCCTGCAGGCGTTTGCCTACATGACCAGGGAGTTGGGTAGGCCGTGGCCTAGTTAACCCAGACCCAACGCCGGATATGGTTGGCCCAGTCTCAACTCTTGGAGCCGAGCAGGAAAGCCCGATTGTCTCTTCCTCCTGTCTTCCTGGACAGATGTTTGTCCTGCTGCGCAGTAAGCTCTGGAGTGCAGCCTACAGGTTACACAGTCCAGACAACAGTTGCCAGTCTGAGCCGGGAGGCTCCTGGCAGACAGAGGCCCCCTAGGGTTCGGACCCTGACCACCGAGGTGCCAGGGGGTCAAAATGACCATCGTCATAGACCCAAACAGGGCTCTGGCTCTACGTCAGGAGATCTGGGATCTCTTGAAGAAAGGCGCCATCAAGCCATTAGACAGGCTGGCACAAAACAGTGGATTCTACTCCGCTTATGTTATCATGCCAAAGAAGGGCGACGGCCTTCGGCCTATACTAGACTTGAGACGTTTAAACACGCATCTCAAGGTTAAGATTCCACATGCTGCGTACAGCGGATGTGTGGCAAGGTATCATGCAAGGAGATTGGTTTACAACCATCGACCTAAAGGATGCATACTTCCGCGTCCCTATCACACCTCGAAACAGACAGATTCTTCGTTTGCATTCGAGGGCAGAGCTGCCAGTTCTATGGGCTCCCTTTTCGGGATCTCGCTGGCACCACGTCTTCACCAGATGTGCGGCAGCTGCACTGTCCCTACTGCATCATCAGTCATTCAGGAAAGGAGGGCTCTGGCCCTCAAGATCTTTTCTGAGACTGCTGAGTATGCTCACAGCGGCCACGTAGGTGTTCCCTTGGCCTTCTGTCTTTGCAGCCCCTTTAAATTCGGCTGAACGATCTTGGCTTGCACCCCACTTATCACAGGCACAAGCTGGTCAGTCACTTCCAGTTGCCTTACAAAGCTATGGCTGTGTAGGGGAGAGACATAATCTCACCCAAGGGGTTCCCTTGGGGCCCATACCTTCTTACAGAGGAGCGGTGGCCACCGATGCCTCTATGGCAGGGGGGAGCTGTATGACAATGCAGGACTTTCAGAGGTCTCTGGAGTCCTTGGCAGTAGGAACACCACATATATGCTTGGAGCTGCAGGTTGTCCTGCTGACGCTCAAATGTTTTCTTCCAGTAGTGGTAGAAAAGCTGTCCTGGTAAGAGCAGACAACACGTCGGTGGTCTACCAGGTAAACCACCAGGGGAGCACAAGGCCAGACAATCCTTGAGGCTGCCCCAACAGCTGTGGCTGTGGGCCTATCTACTCTTTCTGAGCCTGGGGGCAATGCATTTAACAGGCATTCAGAACACGGCTGTGGATGTGCTATCCCGGCAGCCTTGTAGCCTTCACCATGAAGGTATTTGCAGCCACCGTCTCAGCCATACACAGTAGGGCAGATGGTGTGACAGTTGGGTCCCATATGCTAGCGACCCGCTTCCTTATGGGTTCTCAACAACTAAGGCCGATTCGGCGAAGCTCAGTTGCCTATAGTCCTAAGGGCACTCTGGCAGTCCCCCTTTGAACCTCTAGAGAGGGTGGGATTGAAATAACGGTCTATGAAGACCGCTTTTCTCTTGGCCATGGCATCGGCTACACGAAAGCCAAGCCAAGAATGTCTATATTGGAACCCCGGAGGCCCAGGGATAACTTTGGGGGTGAATCCGGCCTTTCTTCCAAAGGCGAATTATCATCCTACTGAAACCAGCCGCTCAGGCTGGCTGCCTTGAGCCCCAGATCAGGATGACGAGCAGGGACAGAGCCCTACCTGTTGTGCCCAGTGAGAGCACTTAGGGCTTATATTGATATGACTGGAATCCCACCAGTCTGATTCACTGTTTCTCTGTCATGTTGGACAGAGTAGAGGGCACAGCTTATCCAAATAACGGCTATCACGTTGGATTATGGACGCTATTATTTGTGCCTATAGGAGCAGTAGTCTCCTGGTCCCTCAGGTCCGAGGTCACTCAACTAGGAGTGTATGTACATCGCGGGCGGCCCTAAGAGGTGTTCCCCCTTCAGATATCTGAACAGCTGCGTTATGGGCATCAACCTGCACATTGTGAGGTTTTATAGGGTTAACGTGGTCCCTCATAACCCAGTGGCAGCTGGCGTTCTTCCTACTTCCTTACAGCGGGAGTAAGGTAAGACTTCCTCGTGACTTGGTTGGTATTAGTCATCCAGTGCTTAAAGCACCGCCTCTGGCGGTCAGTAGAAACGAAATAGAACGCTAGGTTACGTATGTAACCATGGTTCTATGAGTTTCGGATGACCGCCAGAGCTTGGCAGTCACTCGGAATATTCGCGAGAAGATTGTCAAGGGTCGTGACCTGGGGGAGCATGCCTTTAGTACAGGGGCGAAGGCATACGTCACCCAGGTCACAGGTGATTTTGTTGATACAAATACTCGAACTACACGTAAACGTGAATGACATCCAGTGCTTAAAGCACCGCCTCTGGCGGTCATCCGAAACTCATAGAACCATGGTTACATACGTAACCTAGCGTTTTATTCATAACCTGGTCTGTGTCAAGAATGTTCAAAAGAACTACCAGTAGGCCTATATCATTTTGCACTTACACCATTGATATAATGGCACTTTTGTATCCATAGTGTACCTTAATGGACATGCATGTGTAGGACAGTTACTGTATATCACACCTTATATAAATACCTGTTTTTTTTGTTTTTTGTTTTGTTTTTGTTTTTCAGATAACAAGATGCGCTCTCAGAAAGCCTGAAGACTGTTGAAGAGTACTGGCCAAGCGGACACCCTGAAGCAAAGGGGTGAAGAACGTGATTTGGAGAGTTGGACCAGTTGCCCTCACTGAGGGTCTTCAGTGTACAGTCATGAAAAGGTGTTGTTGTACAGCAGACTTGGAGTCAGACCTGAACTGATATCCTTGAGGTCACTGTAATAGTTCTGACAGGCTGGTTATGTGCAGGTGTTAATGCCAACCCATTTTAACATGACTTTAAATGTAGGGACCAGACTTGCATGCACTGGAAGACATGGGCTAACTGGTGTATCAACAGTATAATTGATTCAATGGTCTATTCTACGGTGTACACATTAGTGTCACCTAGTGCCGTTAGTTGTCCAAGTTGTACGAGTCCACATGGGATTGTGATTGGCCACTCCTGTGCTTGTGCTTGCCATAGTTGTTGCCTATGCCCAGTCTTTATGCCAGTGTCTCTGTCCCTGTAGTGCTGACAGTTTGTGCAGGATTTCTACTTTTCTACTACTTTCTACGTTATATTATCTTGGTTGGAGGAATAGACCAAAAGTATGGTCTGTCTCACAAAGGTCTCACAATCTGCTAAGTACACAGAATCCCCGAAAATCCTTTGTGGCACATCAGTTCCCATTTTGTGCGATTGACTACTAGTCTGTTGGCTTCTTGGAATGAGGAATCTGAGGACACTGAGGAATCTGTAACTCCAGGCAGTGAAATCTTTAATCTTTGTCTCTTTCTCTCTCTTTCTCTCTGCCTCTCTCTGCCCTTTCTCTGACCTGTTGCAGCCCAGTGTCTCCCCCTTCTGGACATTGTATAGTGTACCACTGATGTGGTGCTCAGCTACCAGGTCGCTCTGGAGTGCTGTTATCACCCCATGCACATAGTCTTTGAAAGGGCATACTGTCCAGTAAACCTGAACAGAATGTCAGTTTTCTTCATCAGGATACTCTGCCATTCTGTTATGTTCATTAGTTTGGCTGACCACTTGGACAAGTGAAGAGCGTGACCAGTGAACCTGATTTCAGCGCTTTTAATTTGAACATGTGATCACTAAATGTTAGAAATCCATAAACATGTAGCATGTTAATATTTACAAACCTTATTTAGTTTACTTTGCACCATCATCTGGTGTGAGGGTGACAATGTAGATGTTATGTTAAGAGGCAGCCCAATGAAACACTTCCTGTAGACAATGTTACATAAGCAGATTATCTGCAAGACAATGTTGGGCTTCCTTAATTAACAACATTTACTGAATACTGAATATTATTTGAATTGCCACTTTGGTGGTTTTGTAACAATGTCATATCAGGGTCACATTTACTAGAAGCTGATAGGCCGACTGAGATCATTATACTGGAATAATATGCCAAAATCACCTGTTCATATACAGTAAGTGGAATGAACATGCATAACCACAGTTGTAGGCAGCATGAGTAGGTGATATACTTAAAATGAACTTATTTGCATTCCTAAACCTTTGTAGTGAATCACTTTAAGAAGAAAGCTTCTAGCGTCAGGTTTAGTTAGGGTGCAGTTGTGTTCTCTCAAGTAAACACTTTGTAAACACATGTGCCTGCACTTGAAATAGACAGTCATTGTACTCAGGCCATGCTTTTATGTACTAAGTCAGAAATGCACCCTTTTTATTACACAGAGTTGGATGTCCACCCATTTTGCACGAGGACACCAGACACAGCTGGTGTTTTGCCAGTCTCCATGTTTTGTTATACTCTGTAGTTCATTAACAGCCTTTAAAGTTTTGTGTATGTACATTGAGTCTGTCATGGTCTCTGCTATGTGCTGTTGTGTAATGTAGCATTTTACTCAGCGATGTAAAATTACTCTCTAGAAACATTTTTAAGACAAACAAAGGATGGTTTATGTAAATTAATTTCTCTGTAAATAGATGTATTTATAATATATGTATTTTTGTATTTAAATGTACCGAGGAAGATTACAAAATGACCCATTAATTGCACAAATAAACCCCCACAATTTATGGAAAAAATGTGTCCATGTGTATATGAGTAGGCGGGGAAGACTCCAGTCTAGCGTCACTATGCATATGTTGCCACATGTAATCTTAAGGAAACAGGGTCTATCCTGTCAGACATAACTTCACCACTTACACTATGTACGCCAGAGGCACACTACAGTACAGAGGCCCTCATATCTATAGTGCAGTAAAACAGACAAACATAGTTTTACATGCTCAAATAGAATTCGCTTTGTGCTGCTTCCTACCCCATGGAACTGTATTTGTCTTAATGTCAACACTGTCATTGTAATTTAATTTATATGAACCTCACAGTCACACTGTAGCTGCACAGCGGACATACATACATCTAGACAAAGGGCAGAAATTGGGAACAGGTTTACTGTTTAAACCATCTGAAATGAATGTCTTGTAAGGCCATGGGTATGATGTTTAGTTGTCAATTTTGCGTTGGGGTAATACAGTGCCCTCCACAATTATTGGCACCCTTAGTGAATGTGACCAAAACAGGCTATTAAAAAATATGTCTTTGCTGTTTAGCCTTTTGATCTTTCGCTCAAAATATTCACAAAATTCTTACCTTATCATTGAAGTAAAATTATTGAAAGAAAAAAAAGAATGTTGACATTAAATAAATCTTATTCTCCAAAACAGGTGTGCCCCAATTATTGGCACCCCTTAATTTAATGTTTTGAGCAGCCTCCCTTTGCCAAGATAACAGCTCTGAGTCTTCTCCTATAATACGTGATGAGGTTATTGAACATATGGCACTAGATCTGAGACCATTCCTACATACAGTATCTCTTCAGATTCTGAGGTCAACACTTGCAGATTCTGCTTTAGCTCTTCTCACAGATTTTCTATGGTGTTTAGGTCGGGGGACTGTGATGGCCATGGCAAAACCTTTATTCTGCTGTCGGTGAACCATTTTTGCGTTGATTTTGAGGTGTGCTTCGGATCATTGTCCTGCTGAAAGGTCCAACCACAGCCCATTTTAAGCTTCCTAGAGGGGGCTGTTAGGTTTTCATTTGCTGGTATTTGATGGAGTTCATGATACCATGTATCCTAACAAGATTTCGAGGGCCTTTGGAAGAAAAACAGCCCCACAACATCAAAGCTCCGCCACCATACTTCACAGTTGGTATGAGGTGCTTTTCTGTATGGCTAACTTTCTGTTGACGCCAAACCCAACTTGTATGTTTGTTGCCAAAAAGCTTTATTTTGTTCTCATCTCATCAGATGATAGGTGAAAATTCACCCTAGTGACCTCAGGACTCCGAAGCTGCATAAAAGTATATTTATTAGACAAACAACAACAACAATTGCAATCGGGCTCCCCTCCCAGCACAAGGCTGAAAGTGAAACAATGATAAAGGTTTATATACGTAGACAGAAGTTTAGTTTTCAGCAGTGATAACCACGTTGTGGATTTCTGACGTCCTAGTCTCCCTGTCTTGCAAGGATGGCAGTTTTGCACAGGGTCGGAAGAAGCACAGTTCCCTTCTTATCACCTCTGGTCTAAACATGCTCTTGTACATATGCAGACTGGCATATAGAAGTGGCACCTCATAAAGTTACACACAAGACAGAAAACCCATGTTCCTGCTTTCATAAGCACATGATTCATATACGGTAATTGATAATAACAGGCACTTGATTATTACATTCTAAAGTCACTAACAGTGTTTTGAAATTATCTCCATCATCTGAACATACAGTATAACTCTATAATACAATTCTGACTTACATTTGGCAAACTGTAGGAACTTTAGTTTGTTGTTAATTGACAGCAGAAGCTTTTTTTCTGGCAACCCTCCAAAACAACTTGGGGTGATGTAGGTGGCTTCTGATAGTAGTTCTGGAGACTTTCTGATCCCAGGACTCAACTAACCTCTGCAATTTTCCAGCTGTGATCCTTGGAGATTATTTTGCCAGTTGAACCATCCTCCTCACGATGCATGGGGTCAATTAACAGACAGGTCCTCTTCCAGGCTGATTCCTTACATCTCCTGCTTTGAACAACTTCACTATTGCCCTGTTTGTGGAAATGGGTATTTTCAACTGTTAAGATATTTTCTTATATCCCTACAGCACAACAACTTTCTGTCACACTTCGACACTGTGTTCTTTTGTCTTTCCCATCTTAATGAAACACTAAGGGTATTTGGCCAGTGTCACTTCATATTAATAGCCCTGTGAAGCAGGAAGCTTGGATATGTCTCTTGAGATTAAAAAACGCAGACTGAGATGGCTCGGTCATGTACTGAGGATGCCCAATGAAAGAACACCCAAAGTTGCCTTGAGATGGACCCCAGTCGGAAAAAGAAAGAGGGGCAGACCAAAGAACACCTGGAGAAGGACAGTGATGATGGAGCTGAAGGAGATGGGTCTTTCCTGGGACGAAGCACAGGCCAAAGCACGAGACAGGGTTCAGTGGCAGTGTATGATTGCAGCCTTATGCCCCAACCGGGACGAAGAGGATAAGTAAAAGTAAGTAAGAAGCAGGAAGTCATGGTTGACCACTGAAGAGGTTCTAAACAGGTGAACTTAAAAATATAAAACATGACTGGTAATATACTTCAGTTAGATTTTAATTAAAAGATTTTCTATGGGGTGCCTATAATTGTGGCACCCATGTTTTCGAGAAAAATATTTTATGTAATGACAAAAAAAAATTCTTTCAATAATGTTACTTCAATGAAAAGTTAAGATTTTTGTGAATATTATGAGTGAAAGACCAAGAGGATAAACAGCAAAGATATATTTTTTCATAGCCTGTTTTGGTCACTTTCACTAAGGGTGCCAATAATTGTGGAGGGCACTGTAAGTACGAACTGAACTGAAATCTCTATTAGGTAGGGATGGAAATCATCTTTGACAAAATCTCTCAAGAATCTTTCTTCTATGAACTCTGAAAGAGATGTAGAGATGGGGAGGAGTCATAGTAGAGAGGGACAGGCTGCCCTCAGGCAGGGCAGGGCCAATGTTCTTCATGTTGCACTGTTTCCAGTGTGAGCGCTGAATTCCAGGCAGAATCTCTCTTACTGTCCCCCTATAAAGTGGAACTACAGCTGGAGAGGCAAGAGAGACACTACAGCCATCACAGCATGGACGATGGAGAGATGTATGCAACACTGGACAACAAAAGTAGTCTAAAGAAAAAGGAAATGGGAGTTAATTTAAACAGTGCTGGTAAGGACTGTATAGTTCAGAGGGGTGACAGTATGAGTCAAGGAGACCAATGCAGGGGGAATAAGGAGAGTGCTAACGCTGGCAGTGGTAAGAGAACGAACAGTGGTGACCAGCTAGACTGTAACGGTGGTGATGGTAATGGGTCTGGTAAGACCCTGAAGCATGGCGCACAAGATCTTCACACAGACAATGTCCTCTTAAGTTGAGCTGTTTACCTTAACCCAACAGGGGTACTGTGAGTGGCTGAGAGGCTCGGTGGACGCTGATATGCCTGGAGTTTACATCAGCCTTCCAGACCGTCTCATCACCTTCAGACAGACCTTATCAGACACTACTCAGGAGCTGTGTGAGCAGCTGCTGGCCACCCACAGACGACAACTCACTGACCTGTGCCAAAGAGGTGGGTAAGGCAGCAGCTGGGCAGCATCTGGCCAGTCAAACTACAATCAGATTGATCAAATAGTCCTTAAGCATACCTCATCACGTGAGATTGTTACTGTCAACAGCTTTTTGTTTTATTTCCATGTCGAGCTGTGCTTTTGCAGTATGAATTACAGTCTTTGTATCACTGTTGCAGAGGAACTGGGCATAAATACCGCAATCCAATCCCCACGCTCAGACCTCAGTGGCCATGATGAACCTGGGCCTGTGACTCACAGTGACTTTCTGAGATGTGAGAAACTCTTTTGAAACCATTTAAAATACTCAAATATTGTATGGAGAGTGTATGGATAATTATTAGTGTATATGGTTGTAATCATTTAATAATTACACTAATTAAAAAAACAATAGAACTGACTACATATTGTGCATATCTGAAGTCACCAACTCACCAAGACCTTGTATGCTTCGCACAGATGCAACCAGTCTAACAATCAATGTTAACTCAGCGCATCAGTTCCTAAGGTTGACTGTGGGGAATAGGAGAATGACCAACACCACGGCAGCACTGCTACCCTGAGCACCCAGAGCGCTTTGAGCACTGGCGCCAAGCTCTGGCCTGTGAGAGCCTCTTTGTAGGCCGCCATCACTTTGAGATGGATCTGAGTGGTGAGGGAGCGTACCTGGGCCTCACCTGCAAAAGCATCAGGCGGAGAGGCGCGGAGCACAGCAGCTGCATCAGAGGCAACACCTTCTCCTGGAGTCTTGGGCGAAGCAGCCACGGACTCTCCTGCTGGTATGCAGGGGAGGAGAGCTGCCTGCAGGAGGAGCCATTGAGCCGAGTGGGGGTGTATGTTGATAATCAGGCTGGTGTTGTCATAGACATGTATAGATGGGTGTTGTAGCCTTTTAGGGTGTGACTGGGACTATGACGTAGCATGAACAGGGGCGGATTGCCCATCGGGGATACCTGTGCGATGGGTGCGATGGGAGGGGGGTGTCAGAAGCGGTTAGTGATCCACCCTGACAACTTCACAGTTTCAAGTGTTATAGGTAGAATATGTGTGCAGGGGGAGGGGGCACGGCGGTTACAAACATGAAAAAAAGTTGGGCCACTACTCCTCGGTGGCATACTGGGTCTGGTACGGCTTGATTTATTTCTGCTTTGGAAGGAGTTTCCCATTCAGTCATAGAGAGCACTTTGGGATCCATTCAACAATCCCTTTCAACATTCATTATAATTCTTCAATAGCCTACTCTTTCGCCAGGGTGGGTCACAGCAGTAATAAGCTATAGTCCGAAGAGTGATGAAGTGCAAATAACTGTGCTATGTTACTTTCCACATATTAAACCTATATTACCGACTGCTGGCGTGAAGCTTGACTGCAACCACTGTTTGTGCATCAAAAGACAACTCTCGCCTGCTCCTTTTTCTGAGCGGAAATGTTAGCACTACGCAATGATTCCCCCTGGAGGTTACAGATGGGACTGAAGTTGTAAAAGGTCGAGCTAAACCAGCGCATTTACCCTCTCAAGTATGTGCATATATAACATAGATGTAACCTAGAGAGGGAAGTAGAGAAGTAGATTTAAGATGGCCTGGGTTTTAAAGGAGGATTATTTTGTATCTCTGTATGGGTGACCAAGGGTATCCTTACACAAAACGATTTTCATTCTTTAATTAACACTATTTTATTTCGTTTTTAATGACTCCTCAAGGCACCTTAATGACATTGTACGTGCATGTTTCAATCATTTATGAATGGAGATGTAGTCTAAAACACGATTTATTATGCAATATATCATACATATAAACATACATATATATAGCAGTGTATATCATGAAATAAAAAGCAGCAATTCATACATTTTATGTGTGTGAGTGTTTTTTTTCTTCCCCCCGTTACTAACCGAGAAAACACTGGACAGCGCCCAGGGTTCTAACCCCCTTCGGAGGGGGTCTGTATTACTTGGAACACAGAAGTAACCCTGAGCAAACCAGCATGGTAACTGCGCCTGATCTTTGAGTGTATCATGTAGATGTACCTAGCATGAATACAGTACACAGTTCATGGAGCCACTTTATCCAGCCTTCTGGCTCTCAAAGAAGGACAAAATTTCGGCCCCCCAAGCGGTTTTATCCGGCCCGCAAAGTTCCATTGATTTAAATTTGTTTTAAAGTTCCATTGATTTAAATGGGCCTCCCCAACATTAACCGTAAAATCTGGCCCCCCAATGACCAGACTGTACGCTCATCGGCCCCCGGGTAATTTGAGTTTAAGACCCCTGCAGTAAGGCATGTTTGCCAAAAATCATAAATCACAAATGGCTTAGTTCTTTTTCAAATGCTTTAATATTTTTTGTATGTCCACAATAAAGAATATTTTACATACTCAATAGTAAATTATACATTTTCTTTCATGAAAGACCATTTTTTGGGTTCAATCAATAATTATTGTATTAAAATACTTTCTGATTTATTTGTTAGAAGGGTGACTGAGAATTCTGCAGAGCCCTGGTGATTTATGCACTAAAGTCAGTCTCATCATAAACAGGGTTGACAAAGTGCACTCCTTTTTGAGTCATTGAGATGGAGTTTGCACTCTCCCCATACAACTCTGGCTCAGAGGGCATGAGTGTGTTCTTGTCGAACATGGGGTTATCGAAGCCATGGTCAAGTGGGCTGTCCAGGTCACCCACCTCACTGCTCTTCCTCCAGCTTATGGAGGGCATGGCTGGCAGACTGGGAAGCGAAATGGTCCCACGGCGGTGTAGAAGCATCCCCACGCCCAGGAGGAATACCAGAACTCCAAGAACTCCAAACACCACCCCCACCACCAAACCTGCCCCCGCACCACCTGCATCGCCAGATGACAGCTCTACATCCGCCCCCTCGATGCCCAGATCGCCACTGTTAGAGCGGGCATCTGAGATGATGTCCTTGGCTGCTGCTTCCGCCAGCCGGCTGGTCTGCTCCCCATTCTCTTCCACCAGAAGCACTTGGATCTTTGGCTGTGACGTGCGGAGAACAAAACCCAACAGCCTCTGCTCTTCCCGCACCTTAGAGAGGCCAAGCCTGACGGAGCGATAGGTGGGCTTGTTCAGGATGAGGTGCTGCAGGCGCTGGCGGTACGACTCTAGATTGAAAGCCCCAGAGAACCGCAGGGAGACGATGGCACCACACACGTCGCAGCAGTGGCCCGCCGGGAGAAGGGGCCTCTGGCAGGCTAACTCAGGGCATGTGATGATGGCACAGATCCGCTCGTGATTGGCTGCATTCCCACACTCACAACCTGTCGCATCGTTGCAGCTAGGAGGCGTGACAACCGGCGAGGAGGAGCCGTGGAACTGCAGCTTGCCCGAGCGAGAGGTCAGGTACTGGGAGAAGGATGAGCCGCTGCTGAACTTCTGCCCCTGGATGGAGACGCTCCTCACAGGAACCGCCTGCTGGCTGGAGGAGACGTCCACCCGGAATGAGGAGGCAGGGCGGAAGACCACGTCATCCTGCAGGCATGGCACGCTCTCCTCATGCACGGAGAACAGGAACCGGCCAGCCTGGAGGTCGTCCCAGGTGGCTGCTGCCTTCCAGAGCTCTGGGTTGAACCATTTGAGGCTCTCAGAGTCCTCGAACCTAGCCGTCACTCCCCCTCCGCAGCCTGGGTCGCTGCCGTCGGACAACACAAAAGCGGCTCCTGAAGCCAGGATCAGTTCCCCGTCCACTGGCAGCCTCATCTCAAGCACCGAGTGAACAGTCTCCACATAGACAGACACTCTTCTCTCCGCTGCAAAGAACACTCTATCAGTCCCACATGGAACGGAGCCCTTATCCCAGTTTGTAGCATTTCCATAGTTGGTATCTGGGATCCACTGCTTGTAGAGAGCAGATGCAGGGCTGAGGAGACCGAGCCAGATGAGAGCAACTGCCTGGAAGGGCATCTTAACTGCTTGTGAGTGAGATGAGACGGCAAAGTGAACTTTGTCTTGGTGCAGTGGCATGACTGTCACATGAGAAGAAGGTTGCAGGTCATAGAAGTTGTTCATTGTCAGCCCTTACATTTGTAAAATATTGACTGCCTCCAAACAATCCCAGCAGCAAATGGATTAAACAAAATGATTACCATCTGGACATAATTGTGTATGTTACATCAATAATACTGCTCTGAAGGTATAAAGAAAATTTAGTGTAGGTCAAGAGTTAGTGAGCTTATGGCATCATACTGAAGGCCAATGGGAAAATATAAGACTTTTGGTAAGATATCATGTCGACAGTGGTTGTCTGTATAGAGGGTGTAGTTGTCTGTATAGAGTTCTGAGAACATTACTGGAATACACACTTTTTAAAAGCAAATAAAATGTCCAGATCTATCCAGAGCCATTGGAGCTGTTTAGGTAGTTCAGAACAGTCTGTTTACAGTAATAAACAGTTCCACACTACACAAAAAATATACCGTTCAAATACAGGTCACCCCAAGCACCGGTGAAAGATCATTTCATTTATTGTATGGATGTTTAATATATATACACTACCGTTCAAAAGTTTGGGGTCACTTAGAAATGTCCTTATTTTTCAAAGAAAAGCACTGTTTTTTTCAAAGAAGATGACATAAAATGAATTGGAAATACACTCTATACATTGTTGAAGTGGTAAATTACTATTCTACGTGGAAATGTCTGGTTTTTAATTAAATATCTACATAGGTGTATAGAGGCCGCCCAGTGTTTCCCACACATTGACGAGACTATGGCGCACCGCCATAGTCTAATTTCGGCCGCCATAGTCTCTGCGTGCACATGAAGTTTTTTTTTTTTTTTTTGCTCAGACGAAGTTCGTGTCGCTCTCATTGGGATTGCATGAGAGCACGAAGTTCGGCTGTCTGCCTGCGACTGTGCCGAAAACAAAACACTGTTGAGATATGTTAGTGTTTCCCCTACCATTGTATAAGGGGGTGCCCCGCCCCCCCAACGGCACCCCCCCTGAAAGGTCAAGTTAACTTTGCTCAATTTAATTTTCTATAAAGCGCCAGATCACAACGGAAGTCAGTTAAGGATACCTTTCCTATAGAACAGGTCTATACTCTATAGCTTGTTATTTTATTAAACACAATAAATAGCTTTGTGTTATTTATATTATTTGCACAACGGCATGTAATTTTTGTCACTAGATGATCGCGCGTTTACAATTGTCCTCTGCGGACTTCTGCCCCGATGCGCTCACGTTACTTTCTGTTTGAAGATAAGATAGCAGTTAGTAGTTACCGGCCATCTAAACCATCTAAAATGCATATGTTGCTCGCAATATATTTGGAAATACAGTCAAAAAGCTGTCCGATTTGAATGGGGGTATTTATTCATGTATATTTTGTCATCACTCGATCTTGAGAGATGTCTTCAAGTAACGTTAATGTTCCAAAGTGAAACATTCTAATGTGTGCACCCAGTTTCAGAAAGTTACTAGCCAGACTAGCGGTAGCTAGCTACTGAAAGAATGCCATGGATCCAGCAAAGCGTAGAGCTAAACGAATGTATGAATATGAACACCGGGCCTTCTTGCCTGAATTGGAGGAATTATTTGCGGGGCGAAATGGAAAACCCCTTTGCTTAATATGCAGACGTCACGGTCGCATTTTAAAGCCTTGAACTTGGATGCTAACATAGCCCAGGAGTTCCTAAAAGCAGAGCTGGGCAAGCACAAGGTACATTCTTTGATACATCAGTCAGACTCGGCTAAGTACTCTGAAACGGTCACGTTGGCATCGTATCAGGTGTCATGGAATATTGCTCGATCAAAAAAGTAATATAGTGAGGGAGAGTTTGAAAATTAAACAGAGGATATCTGACATTAACTATAATGAGCACCTTTAGACCATTATAGTCTTCAATATGTTTATTTTTGTGCCATATTTTAAATCTACATTTGTTAATTTCTCTTCCTAAAACAAAGGGAGGCAACTGCTGATACCAAGCTCTTCTCCAGGCATAGTCTGTTTCTCTGCTTTGTTTTGATCAGTCATTGCAGAGAAGGAGGCCTCACATTAATATGTGGAGGCAAAGTGTAGTAGCTGTTCCTAAGCTTTCTCTCCCGGGTCAGGGTGCTCTTGCTTCACACAAATCCCAAACAAAATCTCAGCAGATGTCTTCAATATGTTTATATTTGTGCCATATTTTAAATCTCAATTTGTTAATTTATCTTCCTAAAACCCACTAGAGGAGGACACTATTTAAAAGGTTATTTAAAAAAAAAAATCTTATGGGGGAGCATGCCCCCAGACCCCCCTAGTTTTGTTGGGTCACAGGAAAAATAATAGGTTTTATGTAGGGGCTTATCCCCCCCAAAAGTGGGAAGCTCCCACGAAATCAGGAATTTTAGGCCGAAAAAACATCCCCCTTCTCCCTTTGACATGTTGTCTCAAATGTTTACGCTCTTATGTTGTTTATCCTTCTTACGTTCACATCTCTGTTGAACATTCTCTTGTACTCTTATATTATTATATATATGTGTGTATAGGTGTGAGTGTGTCCCTGTCCGTGTGTGTGTGTGTGTGTGTGTCTCTCCCTGTGTATGTACTGTATATTCTTAATGCTATGGTTTATCAAAGGAGGTATTGCTCTGTCAGTTCCAACCCTAACCCTAACCCCCCCAAAGTGGTAAACCGGTAAACATGCGCCCACCGCGCGTCCCCCCCACCCCCGGACATGTGCGCCCCCCCCCCATAGTCTCCAAAATTTCTGTGGGAAACACTGAGGCCCATTTCCAGCAACTATCACTCCGGTGTTCTAATGGTACATTGCGTTTGCTAATCGCCTTAGAAGACTCATGGATGACTAGAAAACCCTTGAAAACCCTTGTGCAATTATGTTAGCTCAGCTGAAAACTGTTTTGCTGGTGAGAGAAGCCATAAAAATGGCCTTCATTTGAGCTAGTTGAGTATCTGGAGCATCACATTTGTGGGTTCGGTTATACTCTCAAAATGGCTCAAAAAAGATAACTTTCAGTCTCGCCAGTCTATTCTTGTTCTTAGAAATGAAGGCTATTCCATGCGAGAAATTGTGAAGAAACTGAACTTTTCCTACAACGGTGTGTACTACTCAGCAGAAACAGGCTCTAACCAGAGTAGAAAGAGAAGTGGGAGGCCCCGGTGCACAACTCAGCAAGAAGACAAGTATATTAGTGTCTAGTTTAAGAAATAGACGCCTCACAGGCCCTCAACTGGCAGCTTTTTAAATTGTACCCGCAAAATACCAGTGTCACCTTCTACAGTGAAGAGGCGACTCTGGGATGCTGGCCTTATAGGCAGAGTGGCAAAGAAAAAGCTATATCTGAGACTGGCCAATAAAAAGAAAAGATTAGTATGGGCAAAAGAACACAGACATTGGACAGAGGAAGATTGGAAAAAAGTGTTCCGGACGAATTTAAAGTTTGAGGTGTTTGGCTCATACAGAAGAACATTTGTGAGACGCAGAACAGGTGAAAAGATGCTGGAAGAGTGCCTGAAGCCATCTGTCAAACATGGTGGAGGTAATGTGATAGTCTGGGGCTGCTTTGGTGCTGGTGAAGTGGGAGATTTGTACAAGGTAAAAGGGATTTTAAATAGGGAAAGCTATCCATTTTGCATCGTCATGCCATACCCTGTGGACAGCGCTTGATTGGAGGCAATTTCCTCCCTCAACAGGACAATGACCCAAAGCGCACCTCCAAATTATGCAAGAACTATATAGGGAAGAAGCAGGCAGCTCGTATGCTGTCTGTAATGGAGGGGCCAGCGCAGTCACCAGATCTCAAAGCAAAGTTTGAAGAACAAAATTAATATTTCAAATAAAAATCATTATTTCCAACCTTGTCGATGTCTTGACTATATTTTCTATATTTTGCAACTCATTTGATAAATACAAGTGTGAGTTTTCATGGAAAACATGAAATTGTCTGGGTGACCCCAAACTTTTGAACGGTAGTGTATATATCCTTGAACCCTTAATTCCTTAACAATCCCTTGATGAATAAACCCAGAAATATACATGCTACACAACTCAAATAGCCTACTTGATAGGTTGAAACTTGAAACTATATAGAGTGAATGTAAGGGTCGTTTTGGAGTGAATGAAGAGCTTTGTACAGAGCCTAATTTACATTGACCTTTGATAAAGGTAATTATATAGATATTGTGTTTACATCCAATTCAAGGCCTTAAGAGATTACCTTAATTTCTTTATAAAAAGACTATGGCCCCGTGAAATAACATCACGGTTCATGGTTGCAACAGCAGGTGGCAGTAGGCTGTAGAATGATCTTGATCTCAATAATTCAAGGAACGCTGGGATTTTAACTGTGTTTACATACACGTCACCAGGAAGTTTCTTGCTTTCACTAGAAGAGAAATGTTAAGACAGGTAAGCACGAGCGTTCCGCTGTCTGAATGCGGTAGCCTAAGATGAAATCGTGATCTTCATATATGTTTTTGTCATGTTCTGGAATGTTTGTTCGGTTGGTTGCCTAAGATAGTTTAAAAAATCCAATAAATTAAACCAGCTCCACAACTTCAGCCTTGCGCTCCAGTTTCACAATTTTTCACAAGATTTAGTTACAAGCTACCGTCGTAGCCCCACTCGTGATTAGTGGAAAAGCTTTGCGGGTTTTATTATAACTCGTCCCGTTTTGGTGTAGAGACGCAAGGGTTAAGGAAGCACCTGCACACTGTTCTCGACTCACGTGTGAAATGTTTGTATCAAAAGGACTCGCTAGAGGGCGATGTGCCCCTTTTCCATGAAGATGAAAACGAGGTCAGTCAGCGGAAATCTAAAATCAAGTGAGTACTGTTTTCCCATTCTCTCATGCTCTTCCCATTCACACTTGCACCGTGGCACTCTTTGCTACACTCATATTTTTATATATACCATGACAATTTAGAATTTCAATTTTTTATCTGACAACATGAAACCTGTCTAAAACCTGTCACTCAGAGAGACAATCATTCTCTCTGTGTGTGTGTGTGTGTGTGTGTGTGCGTGTGTGCGCGTGTGTGTGTGTATATATACACTACCGTTCAAAAGTTTGGGGTCACCCAGACAATTTCATGTTTTCCACGAAAACTCACACTTGTATTTATCAAATGAGTTGCAAAATGAATAGAAAATATAGTCAAGTATAAAATAGGGGCTGTTGTTGAATCCCCAGAAAGGACTGTATTGCTGGTAATGATGAAATAGTGAGTGACAATCGCCACAGGTTGTCCGGTAAGAACAGTACAGAATGCCAATGTCCAATGATGAGAAAGGTTTATTGCCACAAAAGTGAAGACTTGATGGACAGGATGATATGGAATGAGAATCCGTGAATAACTGAATGAACCGTGTAATGACTGAGTTATCCGTGAAGACTTGTGAAACCGTGGTTTCTATGGAAATAATATATAACAAATATATACAAACATTAGCACTCAAATACAATAAATGAATCATTATGTACAACAAGAGTGAACATGAAATGGTGACAATATCCTGAATGAGAAGCGGTCCGACAGTGAATGCTCAATACAACAAATAATAAACAGGTATTTATCTAACTAATATTTACAAACTTAATAAGCTAAACATACATGTAATTACAGAACACTCACTGTCTTAAAGACGCACGGCAATGAAGAAAGTCTCTGAACTTAGCCCCCCAAAATCCTTGTTGCTCCTCTCTCCAGCTTCTGCTCCCACAAAATGGCCAGAGAGAGGGTCGGGCTTATATAGGGGGAGAGGGGCTGAGCGGCATGTCAGGACATGCCTCAGGGAAAGACTTGAAACATTCCACAGAGTTATGTAGGTTTCCTTGAAACTGTCCCTGTGGTGGCCAATAGACAGTGGTCAGTGGCACTCCACTGTTTACGACCCCCCCACAGAACCTAGGGATCAGCTGATAGGCTGACCTCTGCCTGGACCCCAGGTTCTGTGAGTGGCCCAAAACAGCAAGGTGCCTCAGATGATGGCTCCGGGGGAGGGAGCTGTTTTTACATCAAGACATCGACAAGGTTGGAAATAATGATTTTTATTTGAAATATTAATTTTGTTCTTCAAACTTTGCTTTTGTCAAAACTGGCTCCATTTGCAGCAATTACAGCATTGGAGACCTTTGGCATTCTAGCTTTTAATTTGTTGAGGTAATCTGTAGAAATTTCGGCCCATGCTTCCTGAAGACCTCCCACAAGTTTGATTGGCTTGATGGGCACTTCTTGCGTACCATACGGCCAAGCTGCTCCCACAACAGCTCAATGGGGTGGAGATCTGGTGAATTTGCTGGCCACTCCATTACAGACAGCATACGAGCTGCCTGCTTCTTCCCTATATAGTTCTTGCATAAATTGGAGGTGCGCTTTGGGTCATTGTCCTGTTGTAGGAGGAAATTGCCTCCAATCAAGCGCTGTCCACAGGGTATGGCATGGCGTTGCAAAATGGAGTGATGGCCTTCCCTATTTAAAATCCTTGTTACCTTGTACAAATCTCCAACTTTACCAGCACCAAAGCAACCCCATCACATTACCTCCACTATGCTTGACCGATGGCGTCAGGCACTCTTCCAGCATCTTCTTACCTGTTCTGCGCCTCACAAATGTTCTTCTGTATGATCCAAACACCTCAAACTTAAAATTTGTCCAGAAGACTTTTTTCCAATCTTCCTCTGTTCAATGTCTATGTTCTTTTGCCCATATCAATTTCTTTTTATTGTCCAGTCTCAGATATAGCTTTTTTCTTGGCATCCCAGAGTCGCCTCTTCACTGTAGAAGGTGACACTGGTGTTTTGCGGGTACAATTTAAAAAGCTGCCAGTTGAGGGCCTGTGAGGCGTCTATTTCTTAAACTAGACACTCTGATATACTTGTCTTCTTGCTGAGTTGTGCACCGGGGCCTCCCACTTCTCTTTCTACTCTGGTTAGAGCCCGTTTCAGCTGTTCTCTGAAGGGAGTAGTACGCACCGGTGTAGGAAAAGTTCAGTTTCTTCGCAATTTCTCACATGGAATAACTTTTCATTTCTAAGAACAAGAATAGACTGTCGAGTTTCACATGAAAGTTATCTTTTTCGAACCATTTTGAGAGTATAACCGAACCCACCAATTTGAAGCTCCAGATACTCAACTAGCTCAAATGAAGGCCAGTTTTATAGCTTCTCTCACCAGCAAAACAGTTTTCAGCTGTGCTGAAATATAATTGCACAAGGTTTTTTTAAGGGTTTTCTAGTCATCCATGAGTCTTCTAAGGCGATTAGCAAACACAATGTACCATTAGAACACCGGAGTGATAGTTGCTGGAAATGGGCCTCTATACACCTATCTAGATTTAAGCAATAAGCCCCAAGAGGCCGTGCTTTGCGCTGATTTTAGAACAGGTAAGGGGAGTTGTTAGGCACGACACGAAGCGGAGTGCCGTTAAACCCCCTTACCTGTTCTAAAATCAGCGCAAAGCACGGACTCGCAGGGCTTATTGCTTTTCTAAAACTGTTACTACAAATATTTGATATGGTTTCATAAATAAAGACAATTCAATTTAAGAAACAATAGTTTAATTATAAACCGCCATTCTTCCGCCACTAAAAATTATAGTTCCTAAATAAATCGTTGCCACGCAACCCTTGAAGCAACGCAACAGCCAGATGGAACACTGGGTATGAAATGCGCTATATGAATGCCTTGCCATTCGCTGCGCAGTAATATGGAATGTAATCAGGTCAAATTGTAAGGTAATGCTGGATTTTACAACGGCTTTTAGCCAATCACAATCAAGGATTTGAACAATCAGGTTTAGAAATGTAATTAAATACCAGATATTTCCACCTAGAATAGTCATTTACCACATTAACAATGTATAGAGTGTATTTCTGATTAATTTAATGTCATCTTCTTTGAAAAAACTGTGCTTTTCTTTGAAAATTAAGGACCCCAAACTTTTGAACGGTAGTGTAATATATATATATACACACACACACACACACACACACACACACACACACACACACACACACACACACAGTATAAATAAACTATACAAGTGTGTGTCACCCCTTAGCATCCTAAATGCCCTTGCATGTATGTGTTAACTAAATGTATTTCAGTGGTCTGATCTTTTTTCAACAAACTTTTTTATATTTTGTACATTGTAGCACGGAACAGGCAAAAGGTGCACTGTCTACACTATGACCCACTCTGTTTTGGAGCACTAAACACAAATAAAATACACTGTGTTCTGCAGTGTACTATAATGTCTTTTGTCAGAATGCTCTATGAAGTGCAGTGTATCACTAGCTGCAAAAGGCATCAGCCTAACAAAGATAGCAGTTTTGTCATTTATTTAAAAAAAACTGCAGTCGACAGCCATTCAGGCTTCATGAGTTTATCAGTAAATCATCACTGGATGATTCTAAGTTGTGTTCATCCCTCCCAATGTGCTCCTCATGACCACTAATGTGATTTATAGAAGGCCATACCACAAGTTTGTCTTTTTCCTTTTCATCCCCCCATCATTTGCATTCAACCATTGAACACCAAAAGGGCTACTTTAGTGTGTACTAATGATACAGGGTTGTAAATCAGTTTCTGAATTCAGTCTGAGAGGGAAATATAGGATGTTACAGAAGTGATTGGGCATTTATCCTATGTGTTATTATAAATATATGACTGCAAATTCCTTCTAATTCAGGCACCCCCTGGCATCTTTTTTTCACCTTTTCTTCCGCACCACGGCCATTTTGGTTTACCTTCTGTGTGAGCTCTTAAGCGGGAGCTTCATAGTGTGCATGGTAACCATCATCCTCCTCCTGTCATGTGACTTCTGGACGGTCAAGGTGAGTGTCAAGGGCACTTTCAGGGTAAAATGTGTTTTTAGCTAGAGTAAAGAGCTAGAGTAAAGCAAATGTGGTCCAGACAATTTTATGAAAATTGTTTCGTTTTATGTATCCGACATTTTTTTACACTGGGAGGGTACATTTGTTGTTAATGTGGAAAGGGATTACATTCATTTTGTCATGTAGTTTCTCTCAGGCTCTCTTTACCATCATCTCTTTCTTTGTTCCATGCTCAGAATGTGACTGGCCGGTTGTTGGTGGGCCTAAGATGGTGGAACCAGGTAGATGAGGATGGCAAGAGCCAGTGGGTGTTTGAAGCCAGAAAGGTACAATATAATGTTCTGTAGTAATAACGTTTGACCTCAAGGACCTGGCTCTGTCTCATGTGTAACTCAAGGTATCTGAAGTCCTAATTTATTATTCCTCTTTTTGCCACAAAGGTAGAGTAAACAGTTTATCATAGTTTCTTCTCCTAGAATGTACTAGGGTCCATTTTGAAATGTGCCATATTACTAGTCTCTTGAGGCTCTCCAAAGATTGAGCGAGTTAAACTTAAGAAAAAAGGACAATAAACAGCTTGTTTACAAGAGTATGGTAATTGCATCTGTATAAAGCCCCAATGTTTCTCTTATAGGAAACCAGTAGAAAGACCGTTTCAAATTCTGAATCAAGGATATTCTGGCTGGGTCTGATTGTGTGTCCAATCCTCTGGTTAATTTTTGTGTTCAGCACTGTCATCTCCTTCAGGATCAAGTGGTTGGTAAGCTTCCTTATTCCTTCCCATCAAAAATTATTTGAGACAAACCAGAGGACAGTAGTGTCAAAGTGAATCAAATAAGTGTGTATTGGTTAAAGGTCTTCTATTTTAACTCGGTTATACGGTTCTGACGGTTCTATTACTTTTTGTATACAGGGAGTCGTTATCATGGGTGTGGCCTTACAGTGGGCCAATTTATATGGCTATGTGCGCTGTAAAGTGGGCGGTGGCACCAATCTGAGGTCTATGGCCACAAATTATCTAGGCCTCCAACTCTTCAAACAGGTAACTCCTACTCTTCCTCAGGCCAGTCTTGCAAACTTTTTTTTATGCTAACAGCTACATCCTGCTCAAACTTAAATTCACATACCTCAGCTCTTCTCAACATAAGGCAAACCATCTTATTTCCACAGGCAATGAATAAAACAGAGGGACCATAGCTTGCCAGGTACTGGAAGTGACTCATAAAGGACGAGGAGGAACTTTGCCCTCGGATCTATTATGGTATTGCGTCACCGTGTTGGACAAGGGACAGTTTTTAGTTTGACACTCCTTTAAGTTAATATTATTGGTTACTTTTACAAGCCATTGTCAACAAACCATGTTTTTTTTATTTGATGTACAATCATTGTTTTAGATATTCACTCACTTGCTTCACCAAAGATTTGAATTAATTTTCTAACTTAGACACCAACTGGTTTGTCATTGTTCTATGTTCAGCCTTTTAATAAACCAGGAATGCTCCAACCAGTTATTTATGATTTTGACATGTGATGTGGCATACAATGAATAGCACTAAAAAGACAACCCAACTTCTTCCTGAAAAAAGATTGTAAAGACAATGCATGACTTCACTAACTTGGTTGAGAAAATATGGAGTGGCATGAGATAATCTGTAGAGTGTTTGTTTATTGTAGTGTTATCAACAAATGCACAGATATTAGATGGTTCACAAAATCCATCATAAGTCAAGTGTAAGTTCTCGGGACACTCACTGTGGGCTCTTGGGCCAGGCAATCATAAATCAGCTACGCTACGATTGTATTGTATAAAAGTACATTACAAAACGTCCCTTTTTAAACTAATGATTTATGATAATGTAGCACAAATATGTATACATTTAATGAGTATTATAATGTGTATATAAATCATTGTTTACATTTTCAGACAGAGTTTGCTATAAATCTATTTACCAGCCTTTGGGAAAATAACAGGATTTATTCCACTGTTGACTGTACATTACAACAATATGGCTATTCTGAAGGAACAGTGAGAAGAGGTCTCCCAGTACTCCCGGACATTGTTTAAATCTCAGTAGGTTGTCCCAGGTTTTGCATTCCTAAAACCTGGGACAACCTATTGATTCCTATTGAAAGGCTGTATAATATAAACGCATGCATGAAAATTCATGGAATAAATTACATGCATAGAATGCCTCTGAACAGTTTTTTCCCCCGTTACTTATGGTGCAATCTTAATGCATGTCAAGATTCCTTACACAACTTATATCCCTGGGTTATCCATTGTTTTACCATTTTTAGATGGAAATATTCCATCAATTCATCTAAAGAGACGGTATGCAACAATTCACTTTTTGAAGCATGGATTTATAAGCAACTTTTAATGGTATCATCTTCAAATGAATTTACATGGATCCAGGATCATGTCATGTAAAGGTTGGAGGGTTCTATAGGTATTTGGCTTTCTGACAGATGTGTGTGTGTGTGTGTGTGTGTGTGTGTGTGTTTGTTTGTACTGTACATTGTTATGTATAGGGTCTGCTGTACTTTTAACTATTCAGTGTATTCATGTGTTTGAGTGTGTCCCTGCACTCCTTAACACTCACAGCTCCTCAGATATTGCACTTCTGTTAAAACAACCTTTTAGCATTCTATACAGTGGAATGTGGACTCCTGTTGCCAATATCATTATGTTTATAATAATAATAATGCATTTTATTTGTATAGCACACTTTCACATACAAAGATGTCTCAAGGTGCTTAACAGGGTCACAATAGCAATTTAAAACAGTGCATTCAAAAACAATACAGAAAAGAAATAAATAAAAAAGGAAACCAGGACTTTAGGAGAAGGCAGATATAAAAAGATGGGTTTTGAGGTGGGATTTAAAAGTCCAAAGCCCTAATGTTCTCCGGGAGCTTGTTCCAGAGTCGTGGCCCCAGCGAGGAGAAGGCACGATCTCCCATTCTGGACATATTTGTCCGGGGAACTGCAAGAAGGTTTGCTTGTCCGGACCTAAGAGTCTTTGGACTTGGAAGTTTATGCTTATGTTGTTGAAGAGGAGGGCATGAATGATTATTTAGATATGATATTCCAGTAAATCCAGATAGAGAGTCAGAGAGAATCTTAAAAAAGCTGAGTTTGGCCCCCATACACTAAGATTAAAGATGAACAGATTAGAGAGCAAGACTGAGGACTCGATTTCTGGCAGCAGTAGCTAAAAGTAAGTCTATGCGATCAATTCTCCATCGATGCTGTTACCTGAGGCACTAACAACTGTATGGTGCCTTGTCAAGGTAGAAACTTCAACTTCATTGTATCTTCATTAATGCATGGATTAGCTGAGATCTAGACAGCTTTTTTAGTATTCACAGTTTGAAGGCAAAACGTCTTACTACAGCTTTAATATTTACATCATAAACAGATGCACTGTTACATGTATCATCCTTTTAGTATTGTTCTTAACTCAACACTATCATTCTTAATTAATACCTCATTTCATTTTAAAAAAGTTTTTAAGGGGGCACATGAGTTTACTTTGATCAAAGACGTCTGTGAACATGCAGACTTTAAGGATCAATTTCTCCAAACAAGAAATAATCTGCTTTGAAAGTGTGTAGGCTTAATCCTTAGTTATTATGCAACTGAAATGTTACAGGGTCAAACTATGCTATAGTTCCACAAAGGCAGGGACACTTTCCGGAAGTAAAGTACCTTTTTCGGAAAACCTTCAATAGTAGTTACTTTTCACTTACACACCACAAAGAATTGTACACAATTGTACACAAACAATGTATACATAATTATTTTGTGTAGGGAAAAGGGATATTTTAAACTTTGCATAAAAAAGTATATATTAATGAAATACTACACATTGTTGCTAATACTGTTAATGAATAAAACAGAATAATATATCACCCATGGCCCTTAAAAAACATTTTCAATGTTTTTCAAATTTGTTTTTATATCTTGTCTCCTCTGGTATGTACAACATTACAAACACAATTGTGATTTACAAAAGATTTATTAAACCTATTTGACTGTATGTTGTGATTTCTGGTGTTTCATTTGTACTTGTTCTCAGTGGCAATCGCTGAAACAATCCAGGTTATCCTTTCTGTGACATTTTCAATATCTGATCGATATTGATTGATGTAACTATCATATAACTATGATGAATCAAACCACCCGAAGCACCAGCACATAGCATCCTTTTAGTATCTACTGGTCTCCCTCTCTCTCTGAAGCCTACATTTGTAGTTTGTAAATAAATCTCAATCTGACTTCTTCTAAATGGTTATGAAGCAGCATGAAACAATTTTACCAATACGGTTTTGGGGCACCTGAAAAGAATACAATATTTTCAGACATGACGGTTGCAAGTTGACTTTATACTGTGGTAGATGAAATAATTTACTTCATATACCTTTTCTTTAACATAACAATTTTACAGTTGTATTGTGAATCATAAGTTGTGGTCAATGGAAATTAGAATGTTTTGTTATGTTATAAGCAAATACAAACTCTTGACTTCCATTATGGAAAACGTGTACACAGTACACAAGGGATAATGTATAGTCTGGTGGTCATTATTGAAAAATGAATCCCGACGGGACGAATAGGACGGGGAGCGGTCTTGTTTCGTCTTTGGGTCAAAGGAGGGGTCTTGTTTCGTGCTGAAGGCATTTGTTGTGTTTATCCCTATTTATTATATTTATTATCATTTCTGATGTCGCAATAAATACAACTATTCAGAGCCATGTTTGTGGAAAATCTTGTTATATTATTCTACCTTGTCAGTCAACATGCTTCTTTGGCTTCTGGTGTTGTCTTTGCCAGTTCCATATCCTTTTGCTTGTCAACAAAGACACGTGTACACTGTCCATTAGGGGGTCTTGAAACACGATTTGAATTTATGACAGTGGTTAAAAGTGAACTACACTCCGCAACTGTAGGGGGAGTTCTGTAGCAAAAAATTCCAATTCTCGCATAATGGGGCTTTAAGGAACTGTACCCAGGCCGAGTGAAATATCATAGCACAAGACAATTGAAGGGGAATTATAAAAACTGCATCTTAGGCTTGAACTTGAAATTATGGCATCACATCTGAAGCATTACCTTATTTCAAAGTTTTATGAATCATGGTCTAATTATTATTTAATGTTTATAAACATTCTTGCACAGCAAATAAAGCACTATACAGCAGATGTTTCCATGATGTATTTGGAAGTCACACAGACATGTTTAAATGCTACTCTAAAAACTGCTCATAAGCTTCACCTCTATACTATTTTACACTAATTTCAGTAGCATGCTGGCTAGAACAGCTCAAAATAAAGGAGCTAATAAGGCTATCTCTAGATTGAACAGTACACTTCAAGGAAATACAATACAAACAAAGGTGGTAGAGTTTTGTGCTCCTATTTGATATTTAAAAAAATTGTTAAAATGTTACGATTAAGAATATGAGATTGAGATGTAAAGGTTGTCATAAAAATCATGCATGTAGTATTAGAGTTTAATTTAATGTATCTATATTATGTTGAATGTTTGAGACCTATGCTGCTCTTCTTTAAGTCCTTGAAAAGGTAGCCATGGAAAGGCTATTCAGCTCGCTTTGGAGTCCACAGAGGCCTCAGTACTGTCCTTTCCGGCCTTCTTCTCATCGCTAAGGAACAGAAGGGGAAACATGCCCAGGATGCAGCCTATGGCTACTCCTATGGCTTTTCCCTAGGAGACACAAAAGGAGACTGGGTTAGAGTAGAGTAACAAGTACAGTATTTGCTCTTCAGGAAAGGTTCATACATACAATGAACAAAGCCACAATAAGTACAATTTATTGGTTTACACACAGACCTATTATTTAGATGGATTCAAATTGCGTAGATAAACATGGCTTTCATGGAACTTCACTGTTACCAGTCATTATGGGGCATTAACTTAGGCATTAGATGTTGTGTGATTATAGCCCCGATTACAACCACTGACTCCAGAGCAGTGTTTCTCAGACCTACTGCATTCTCTTCAGAGCTTTGAGTACCGAAGCTGTCCAAAGACATATTACTCTGCTGGTGTGATCACAAATAACACTAACGCCGCGTATAAGGACAAAGGCAAGGAGTTGAGATGGGGGTGCGACAGGAAATTCCTCTCTGTCAGCGTCAGCAAATCTAAGGAACTGATTGTAGGAAGCAGAACTGAATATGCTCACCCATAACAAAGCCTTGGGCAATGTGAATGACACAAGGGAAAAGAGAGACTTAAAAGGAGAGCACGTTCTTACTGAATGAGAGCTGACTCGTGTCTGCCACATGTCCGACTGTTTGGGGCTCATTTCCGGTATCTTCATACCCATCCTGGTGGCCATAGCTTCCACATAACCTGCAAGACTACACACAGCAACAAGACAAATTACTGTTACCTGCAGCGTAAACATGACCGACTCAACTAGCTCTAAGCTACACTGAATATCCATTACATTACCATAACCAGCCAATATAAACCACAATAAAGTTAGCTAACAACCATGCCTTAGTAAGGACAGAAGATATAGATGGGTAAACTCTATATTATGAAAGACCCTATGGCATTTGCATATTATGGACTACTGTAAACATACCCACAGATTTACTCTGTCAACCTGTATTAATAGGAACAAAGCTCAGAGGAAGCAGTGATATCCTGCTACTTTGTGAAACAACAATCACATTACTTTGATCAACAGAGAATGAATGCTTTGCAATTATTCCTTGTCATCTCTTCAGATTTTAGATTGTATGTCGACCCCTCTACGTATACTAACTCCTTTAAGGATATTTAACTCCAATGTCTTGTAAAAAATATGAGAGCCATCACCCACAAGATCAGTTTACAATTAAACTACTCTAACAATGAATTATCTTCATAAAAACATATAGACTGTATAAAAAGAATCTTGCTTACCCCAGTCCAGCCAGATCTGATACCAGGTTTCCAAAGCCCGCAGCTAGGTTGAGGGAGAAAACAGGATCAATCTCTGAGGAGTACTAGGCCTACCTGTGGTACAGTAACTGGAAACTAACTGCATCACATGAAAATCTTTTATACAACAATAATTTAGATGACATTTAGCTGCTTAATTGATTTCCATTGACTTTTGACCCTTTAGGCCTAAAGCATACTTGACGAGAGATTCACATAATAGTGACACAAGTACACAATTAAACAATTGTGTTCATGAAACATGTTATTTCAAAATGAGAGCAAGTTTTTTTGTTAAGTTTCCTGTAGCAGAGACACAGTATATCCATTCCTTACCTGCCATAGTGGAGATCCCAAGGACGACGCCTATTGAAAGTTCAATCTGGGTCCCCTAAACAAAAACATGTTTTTGTTTATTACTTCATTTAATATTTGGTATCACCATTTGGAACTTGTTCCAAATACTGAATGGATGTTACATAGTCTTTGGAGTTATATTTTTCCTCCAGATTTACATTTTGACATTTGTTGCCACCTGTTCCTATATAAAGCAGTGATGGTTGGGGTTAAACTGTGACTAATGACTTTATCTTGTTAACCGGAGACTAATGACTTTAGAGTTGAAGCAACATGTAACAAGATTAAAGTAGTAATTAAGGTATATCTGACTTACTGCAACAATCATGATGGCGTTATCGAAGAATCCAAACCCAACGAAGGGAAGAGCATTGTGGAAAATTACTGAAATTAAGGAGCAGAAATAAATTACCTTGATTATATTATAAGACCATTATGATTCTCCTTGACAAGACACACACACACATAAATAAGAAAGAGAGAGTGAATGCATAAGAACAAGTTGAACTGAAATCACAGCTTATTGGCCACGAATGATGCTGTTGTTAAGATACGTACAGCACAGTATCAGGCTGGGGTTTTGGTGGACCATTTTACAGGCTTCATGGTCTCTCAGGCAACAACACTGCATTTCTTAACCCATTACTACTGGACATTTGAATGTTGCAACAATTTACAGTGCATTTTACCTCATCATCAAGGGTAAAATTAAATTGCTGCCAAATACAAGAAATAACTGCTAAAAAGCTTTACTGTAAGCCAAAAACATGAGACACAATAACAAAACACATGACTCCACACTCATCTTAGGAGTGAGAAAAAGTCAAGTTTACATTGATAGTCCTTCATGCAAAGGCTGTATGATGAAGGAGACAGAATCAATTTACACTAGATCACCCTAGATCACACTGAGTCTAGCTCTAAATGTTATGTAGGAATGTGACAACGCTATTAATAGAAGGCAAGGGCAATGTAATCACATTACATGGAATTGCATTTAGTATGACACTGGGAGTCATCCCTTATTTATATGAGTGATAGAGCATGCAAATCAATGTGCTGACTCAGTGTTCAACTACACCATGGGAGATTTGGAATCTGGGAAGGACGTGAAATACAGCTAGTGCTACAACTCAGACTGAAGTCATTTCTAAAAAGTGACCAACAGTTACAGAAATTGAAACAATGTAAGATATGTCTAGGTAGGTGAGCTCTTTAACACAGTAAATAACTTAGAATCACTGTTGGTTAATTGTTGGTGTCAGCCCAAAGGTCAATTTACAGCATGCAGAGTCCGATGGCATCACACAGAAACCCTCCATTTTTTCTGGCCTATAAGAAAAGTGCTAATGATGCTCTTGCGGCAGTCGACTATGAACTCACCTCCGACTGACACAACACACTGGATCAGTGTAACACATACAGACACAGTACACATAGGCCAGCACAAACATGCATACTCGTACCGTATCTAAGTTGTGCAGGGGTTGGAGGTGCCATCTCCAATTGCTCTGTCAAGGAGAGAAATTATCATTTTATGTCAATAGGTCTGTTTGAGAGATAAAGAGATTTTTTTGTCCTTCTGCATCAGCTATGTAACCCAGTATGGGAGCAATATCAGGATGTCTTCATCATCGTGACTCCTAACATCTCCATATTTTCCTTTGAATGACACTTCTGCACAAAACACATCTGGTGATTCTGATGACAAGGACAGTATCCAATCTCAGAAGTAAGCACATGCTGGTAGAGTAGCCTACAGTAAAAAGATTGTTCTCAGTGTGCATGACAGGGCTCAGCTGTGCTGGTAACCAGCTTTACAGTGATCACGCTGTCAATTCTATAGAATACATTTACTACATCGATTGCGGTACATTTCTATCTGTCTTGAATAGTCCATTAACCATCTTACTTCAAATGCCCTTCGTGTTTCACAACTCGTAAATAAATTATGAAGCTCTTTTGCTCAGTGAAGTGAATTGCACAGGTTTTCGTAGTTGCATTGCACTTACAGATCTATTGGGCCTTCAGCAATTGCCATTATTAGTCTAAACACGCCTGAATATTGTAAATAGGCTTATTTGCCTGCTTAGGGGTTCCATACCTTGAACCATTGCGATAGATTCGAAACGGTGGAGTTCTCGCAAAAGACATGTTCTCTCCGTGGGATGAAGGCTATAAATAAAATCCCGTGCTCCTTCCGGAGAGGTCATAGGCTCCATTGGTTCCTTCATTGGATGGGTACCTAAGTGAGAGGCTTGGATACCCAACGTAGTATTGCGATAGATAGGTGAACTGTTCCCACGCACGGGAACGGGACATATTCCAGTCCTCAGAGTTAGGGTTGGTCGAAAGGCTCTCCACAAACAAGGCAGCATCTTGCGAATGGAGCCAGTAGCATCCATGAAACCTACGAGGAAAACCATAAAACACTCATGCCGTATATCATTTCAGCTCGTAAGCACAAAATGATATGCAAAGGCTACATATTAACAGATGAGATTGTTGTTGTAATGGTAAATCTTTTAGTTTCGAAGTTGTCTCACTATGATTTTTAGCATTTGTATCACAACAGCAGCTTGTCAACGATGTAACTTGCCTACCTGTAAAAAAAAAAAACCGCTAGGCTACGTTTTCAGTCAGAAAATCCAATAGTCTTCCTAATATGGATTGAGTGAATTAGACATCGTTAGTTACAGTACACTAAACACAATATATTTATCCTCATAACATTAGCGATAGGTCCCATTCTCGAACTCTGTCTCCCTGATGATGGAAGCTGCACTGGCCTCTCATTTTCCACTGGATACCTCAGATCCTTACGTAGGCTCTGACGATTTTACAGACGTCGGTCTCTTACGTTGAATATATTTAACAAGTGTACGTTAACCCACTGACATCATGCCGTGGCTAGATGTCGACGAAAAAATAAAAAATATATAATGTAAAGCAATTGCAAAACTGTAATCCGGGCTGTGTGGACTGTGATGTCATTGGCGGTAGGCGTGGTTAGAAAGGCTAGGTCATGAAAACAGGAAGGTCGTCGATGAAAACCGGGATCAACATCATAAAAACCCATGTCCACTTATACATTTTAAATTATCTTTAGCCTGCCCACATTTATTTTAATGTCATGCTCATAATTATAAAGGTGAAATGCCAGAAAGTTAAAATGGTCCATTACAGACTTAAAAGGGGGGTTAAAAGGCTTAGGTGACTAAATGTCTTTCTTTAATGTTTTTATATCATTTACAGAAATGTTATGTGCAACAATAATATAATAATGCAGTTATATTTGTATTGGGCCTAAGCGTAGCCTCACTAGGCTATCAACACCTTAAAACAACATACAGGCCAAGCGATCATCTATCCATCTATCATTAAAACATTACTTAATGAGAACATTTTGTTCACAGATAGATTAAATAAGTGTGAAACTGTACAGGCCTGTGATATTCTCTATGCCACCGGATAAATTCCCTTATTTCCATCAATTTTCATTGATTGCCCTTGATACTTTGAACAAAGGATAGGAATATGTGGCCTATATGTGGGAATAAGAATTGACCTGGGAAATTTATAATAAGGCCCATGGCATATTTGTGCTGTGGTGTGTATCTATTTTACAAAGATTACACAGGGTATGTTCCCTAAACTCTGGAAGCATCAGTACGATCTGAAAAGTCATTAGTTTTCTTTCTTTTATTACTGTAGGCTGACATGGAGGAAGTATTTAGACAACAGGTTATACAAAAGTAACATCATCCTGGCCACTGGAAAAACTTCATTAGTAGCTCAACAGTGCAAAGCTGGAGTGACTAGGTGCTTGAGTGTGCCTTTATTGAAAGTAAAGTCACTAATTACACGCTCTTGCCACCAGGGGGCACAACATGAAAGAAATGTTTTAACTGCAGTAGATGAGCTGATAGAATCTGCGTTCTAGACCATTACAAGCGTTCCTACCACATTTCACATTATAGTGGAGCTAGACACGATATATTTTTTTAAATGCAATGATCAAACTTAGCTTTAATGCAGAATGATCAAAATGATCTCTCACCAGTATTTAAAGGCACCCAGTGCAACTTTATGTAAACATTCAATTTCTAGTCTTTTTTGCATGTAGTAAGTTTCAAGAACTCCATACCATTACATATCGACATTCAAGGAGCAAAGATGAGACGTCGTTGTGTGGTGAGAACTGATAGAAAATAACAACAATCGCCGGTGGGGAGAAGCCATTTTTCCATTGACAGGAACCTGCTTTATTTATTGTAGGTTACCAAAAAATAAAGAAAATGGCGGCGATTGTTGTTGTTATCGATTTTCTATCAGTTCTCACCACACAACGACGTCTCATCTTTGCTGCTTGAATGTCGGTATGTAATGGTATGGAGTTATTGAAACTTACTACGTGTAAAAAAGACTAGAAATTTAATGTTTATTTTTAAGCCTCGAAAGTTGCACTGGGTGCCTTTAAGGATAGGTAAAGATACAGAATGATTTGTATATATAGATCTTATTTATTTTTTAAATGTAGAACTGATCACCTTTAAATAGTGACTATACTCATTAGTCACTCACATAGACAAGAATTAGCTATTTTGATTCTTAATCATTTGTATAATATCTGAAGTGGTACTTAAGTAGCAAATCAAAAACATGGGAATGGCTCAAGGTCACCATCTGTAAATATTAGCAGCAGTTGCAGAACACTCAGACCCCAAATCCTTCATATTCTATGGAGCTAACTATCCCGTTAGACCCAAATCCATCATATTGTAGGGAGTTCTCTATCCTGTTAGACCTTTGAAGCTATTATTCTAGGGAGCTAACTATCCTGTTATACCCTGGAACAAAGGGCCACTAGTTCTTTATCTTTAGCCCTTGATCTCCCAAGAGCGAAAACATTAGACTATATTTGGAATTAACTGTGCACCACCATTTTTAGGAAATACTGTATGTTAAGGATGCAAACCAGCAATCCAATGAACTAGTGGTTCAGGAAGTACTGCCACAAATTAGAACAAAATGTGTGATAACTGTCCTTTGACAAATCAACATAACTATAGTTTCTGGTGTATGGTATTTAACTGAAATATGTCTGAAAGATGACTTCCTAAGACTTGAGCAAAGCCTTAAAGCACAAGTAAAGGCTTCTTAATCTCTTATATCAGACTGAAGGATCAGAAAAAAAGACAATGCATGAACTGAATACAGATTAAATGATTCACTGCTCTGGACAATGGGACAAGCTATATCCTTGACAAGGAAATAAAATCACTCACACAAAGGTCTAAACACAATTTATTTTTAATTCGATGCTAAAGCTGTGATTAAAACAACAAAAATAAATAAATAAACCAATGAATCTGCGAAAATGGAACATTTTATCAGCAAGAGGGGAGTCAAACCAGGGTCAGAGCAGGTATATATAAAACAAATCTTATAATCACTGATTTTGGCTTACATAAACAGTCTGTGGAAACATTGAAACTTATTTCTTTAATATGAGGCATTTCATAAAGTGTATGCTAAATATGTGATTATCTATACTCCCACACGGCATTCCCACTGGGAGCTAACAACATGTTAACAGCTTTGTTAATGTAGACCAACTTCAGTTCAACTTAACCAACCTCTGAAATCTACAAACCAAGTCAACAACATAATTTACAGGTCCTTAATACCATCTTGGATATTTTTAAACATTTTTAGTAATATGTGCTTTAATATCACATTTTAATTCTTGTTGCTTAAATTTGAAAGCTTTAAGCTGTGTAAAATCTAGTCCGAGCCAGGACACAGATATAGTTTTATTTGTCAACCTATAAAACTACAAAAAGTATTTACATTATGTACAAAATCAAAATCACCACAAAACAAGAACAGAGGTATGAGAGCCAGTGGGTCATTTAAAAACACACTGAGGGTTGAGGCTGAGGTTCACCTTTAAGCGTTTCACGTTTGGCAAATCACTCCCTGACAAGCTCACCTCATCTAAAACCAAACTAAAAGCTGATGCAAGGACAAAAGAAAATGACTACAAACCAGTTCATGTTTGTGTAATAAATCATAGCTTATTTTGAGATAAACAACATCATTATATTTAATGAGCAGTTTACAGAGGTAAGGCTACATGCATTCCTAATATTGAACAGAAAACTTGCTTAAAACAGATAAACTCAAGCAGTGAATAAAATCTTTAGTGCGTCACCATCTAAATCTTTCATCCTTATTTAGATATGCATACAGTCACAGATAGATATGCATACAGTCATCATTTCTCTTACCACTTAATATCATTATCATACAAACTGTACACGTTTCTTCCACAAAAGCATATGCATGTAAAATTATGAGCCAGCATATTGCTTTGAAACAGAACATTAGTGATCTCGGAGTAAAAACTGGATGATTAAAACTGCTGTACCACAGGCAAGTTCTGGTTGGAAACCAGCAGAATGGAACTGATCATGTTATGAGCATCTAGAGGATGGTACCTGCCACCGGCACAACCATACTTATTTAATTCTCTATTGAAAACCTATGACTTCCTTTTTGGCACCCCAGGTATTGGCAACAAAAAGAAGAGAACAGTGATAGATTTATATACAAAACTCCAAAGAGGAATCCTCTTCCACCTTCATTACAATAGGGCCCAAGGGAGTTCTTCCTGACCTTGGACCAACCCAAGTCTCTCTTGCTCTTCTGGGATGAGCCAGCCCAAAAACTTCCTGGGTAAATGGCACTCACACTGTACATACCATTGCCACCGATTGGTTGACTAGAGCTTACCAATCCAAAAACCAGAGCCTCCATATTGTGATGGTCAACCCACCCACCAGGCCAACTCACCTTTAATTCAGTGATGTCCGCTTAAACATAATGTACACACATACACAGCCAAACTGGCTTGTCAGCTGGAACACTGTCTAAGTAAATTACTCATCTGGTTTCTGGTGCCTCCTGTTCAGCTTGTTCGATCAGAGGTCTTCTGCTGTGCGCTCAGGCGATCCGTGGGGCGGAACGGTCGTTGGTCGGTGCCCTCTTCAGTATGACGCCTCGACGGATAGCCAGCAGCATCGTGTCGCCCTGAGGGTCTGAGGGGTCCATCCCATCCAGCAGCCCGTCAGCCCCCTTCCCAGCCTGGGCGATAGAGACAGGGGGGTTGGTGGAGGCCTGTCCGCTCCAGGAGGACACTGGCAGGATGCCCAGCCGCTCTCCCTCCCCCGAGGCAGGAGACTCAGGGCTGGGGGGATCCTCTTCCTCGGTGCCCGTGCTGCCCTGACTGAAGCAGAGGCCGGGCAGGGCGTCAGGAGCCATGGGGGTCTTGAATGGGATGACGGGGGTTTTGATGGGGATGGGCCCCCCTCCTGAGATGGTGGCACGCCGGCCTGAGGGCTTAGTGGAGGGCGTGCGGCGGATAGTGGCCACGCCTGGCGTTACGATGACCGGGCCCGAGCCAGAGGGGACGCCGGCCGTGGAGGCGGGCCGCTTGGTTTGGAACATGCGGCGGTACGACTGGGTGATGTCACTGTTGCGGGGGATGGTGGAGGACTTGTCGAAGTCCTGCTGGTCTACCTCCTGCTCCCCGCCCATGGAAAAATAGTCATAGTCGGACACTGAAACACAGGCAGCACAGAGACTTCATGTTAGCATAGGGAATTAAGGCATTTAACATGTCACTGTACCGGCATTCTCAGGTCAGTGTTTGTGCCTGTCTATATAGGCATGTTTCACCTTTAACTGTCCCTGGGGCTGTAGGTTGTTGAGCCTTCCTGACTCATATCAGGATACTTTAAAGTGTGTGAGGGGAATAGCCTCCAAGGTGGTGCTCTCTAAGGTCAAGTTTGTTAGGTAAATTCTGTGAGAGTATTTGGATGCATATTCTGATATGCATGAATGTCTATTGAGTGTCTGAGTGTGCTTGCATCACCCTCTGAAGAAATGCCTTGTATGTACTGTATATGTGTGTAAGAGTAAGTGTTGATGTTGAATGCTGAAAGAGAAAATGACAGTGCCTATATGTGACTGTCCAAGTATTGTGTGTTTGAGCAGATGTTTTGCATGTGTTGCGTGACAGTGTGTATGTGGTTGAGTGTGTGCTGGCCTCACTCTGTGAGGGGATGGTGTCCTCGGAGCAGCAGGGTGTGTTGGTCTGGGTGCTGTAGCCGCTGGAGCACTGCAGGGAGTCTCTGCTGGAGCCCTGGGTGTGTGTGTCCAGCTGCAGGCCGCATGAGAGGGCCAGCGCCAGCTCTGCATGGGGGTCTGGGTCCTCCGCAGGCTGGAGGAGGCACACACACAGACACACAGACAGACACAGACACAGACACAGACACAGACACAAACAGACACACACACACACACACACACACACACACACACACAACTGAGTTAGTCCGACTGAAACTCAATATAAGCCGTTTGGCCAATGAAATGAGTTACATAAAAGAATACATTTACATTCATTGTATCTGTGCGTGCATGTAACTTACACGCACACACATACATTCTGACTCAATACTGGACCGATTTCGATTGTTATTGTCCTTAGTAAAGGTTTGCACCCAAAAAGATCTAAAAATAGGACCCAGGTTGAAAGTCACAAATTTGCCCTTGAAGTATGGCTTTAAACCCTAGTAGGAGGCTGCTACCCCTGATCTCCTTGTAGCCCCATTTTATGTTGGCTTTTCTGAAACTGTAATTGACTGACATTCCCCCTCCGACTGTTTACAACTGCCTTACAACCAACTGGTCAAAAAGAATCTCATACCACATATGCGCATGTGGTGGCATGAATCAGAGTGTTTGTCAACCTGTGTCGGCCTTACCCTGGGTGTGGTGGCGCCGGTGCGTCCAGCTCGCGGTGGCTCTTCAGTAGAGTTGCTGGTTAGTGCTGGTTGAGCCGGAGCAGGTGTCGACTCCACTCTCTCCTTCTTCCTACGCAGCGTGTTCACCACGGGCTGGTCATATGGCCCAGGCTTGGCCCAGTCCTAGAGAAAACACACACACTCATTGAGGCATTGCACCACCTTCACAAAGTTTAGTTCTTCATGCTGAGCATCTCTAAACTGCACGGAGGCGTCTGGCACCTGGCAACTCCAGCCTTAGCCCGATGAGAGGGGGGGGGGGGGGGGGGGGGGGGGGGGTGTGTGAAGAGAATGGAGGAGTGGAATGAGAACTGAGAACAAACCTTCCAGCTGGGGACCTTGGAGGAGGGGATGATGCTGGGGCCCAGTGTACAGTAGTGGGGGTAGTCGGGGATGAGAGCAGAGTTGGGCCGGGACCAGGAGCGCAGGGTGGAGGAGGACGAGCAGGACGAGGACGAGGGGGAGGCGGGGGGAGGGTAGGAGGAGGGGAAGATGCTGCTGCTGCCGCCCACCCCGGCCAGGTAGAGGGAGTCTGGCAGCCCGTAGTGCTCAAAGCCGTTGGTCAACTGAACATGCGTATGGAGCAGGGCACCCAATGACAAAAACAAAACAAGAGCAAAAGCAGACACAATAAATAATAAACAACCAAAAAAAATGAACTGACAATGTGCATGATGACATTTCAAATAATAACATGAAAAACCATAACAAACCATAATTCCGGAAGTAGAGATGACACAAACAAACAAACTAAAAAACTAAGATGAGTTTAACTCAATGTCCAACTCAAAAGCTCCCTCATCAAGCAATGAAAACAAGACGTCTGTGATGAATTAAGGAGATGCTTGGGACATGACATGACATGGGGGTGGAGGGGTGGGGCTTTTCTGCTGGGCCTCCAGAGCTGCCATCAGTGGCTTCAGGAGCATCGGAGACTGCGGAGCTGGGAGCCATGCGGAGGGGAGCGGAAGGAAGCAGAGGAGGAGCAGAGGAGGAGGATAGACACACGTGTACACAGTGATGGAGACAAACGGAAAAGACCAGAGAAAGATTGCAGACAGCAAGAAACCTCAGAGCCACACAAGTAAGCTCAAAGAAATGACAGCAGGCAGACAGGATATAAGGCTGGAGTTAGTGCCAACAGACCGGAGGTTACACATGCCATAAGACAGCTGACAGGATGGAGGCTTTGAGGCAGCTCCACACACAGAGAGGCCGACAGACCAGAGCTCAGCCAGAGCAGCCAGAGTTATTTCAGTCTTTGAGTCTCCTGGGCCAGTGGAGCTGTGCAAACACCAGCAGCAGCAGTGCAGTGCCCAGGCCCCAGATCAGAGGCTCTGAGCAGAAGCACTGGGATTCGGGCTGGGGGCTGATCTGGTGCTCTCAAAGATGGCCTTATTGGCCGTCACCATGGAAACCTCGAGCGTGGCACCAGCGCAACAACCACAGGTGCGGACTGACTGCCAGAGGAAGATGTGGTCGCCTACCAAAATCAGCTCTTCACATGACTGAAGGATGATGAGCGTTTGCTCTGCTCCCAAAACCTCAACCTCTTGGGCTTTCATTTAACCTCCAGCCTATGAGGAGCGCACTCCTGTCACCCGACGTGAGGTCATGCCGAGCGGTGAGGCACGTGAGCCAGTGCAGTGGCACTAGAATGTTGGTTTGGGGAAGGCGGCCACAAAGGCTCATGGGAGGGGAAATAAGAAGGGCAAACGGGGCTCACAACCTCAGGGTGGTGGATTTTTCCACTCCAGACCCAACAAAGCAGAAGGGAGGAGAAGAGAAGAGAGGACAGGAGAGGAGACACAGGAAGCTAAAGGCCTCCTGTCTGTGTGTGTGTGTGTGGGAAAAGGGAGCACCATGCTACACATGGGACCACATGTCACTGACATTCACTTGAAGCCTATTGGCTCCCTGGTAGTTTCTATATTGGATCTTATGGGATCTTGACATGAAGTATGGTATTCCATTTAAAGTGCAGTGGGAATGTAGGAGGAACCCCCAGGGTCTTGTTTGTAAAGCAAATGCAGGAGTGGAGGAGACAGGGTCGGGCTGTCTTTACTCTGTCATAAAGAGGACCCTTTGCACAATGGAAGGAATAAAGGAATACAGTTTTTAATTTAAAGACATGATTTTGGCAGTGTAGTTTAGATAGGGCTTTCCATTGAGCTTCCTGAGCTAATTGTTATCGAATTTCTAAACGCTGTATTCACTAGTGTTTTCTTCTCGTGGGTCAGCCTTACCTGTGGGCCAGCGACTGCGGGCATGGGAATGGGCATGGGCGAGGGGGACTTGGACTGGCCGGCATCCTGCGAGATGAAGCCAGAGTCGTGGGAGGAGATGGAGGCCAGGCGGCTGGAGGTGTGGGGCGGCAGGGTGCAGCTGCGGTAGCGATACTGCGGTGAGGGCGAGTGGGAGTAGGAGCCGCTGGAGCGCGAGTCGCTGCTGGTCACGCTGTTCAGGCTGCCGCTGGACACCGGGGGAAGGAGCAGGCAGAGAGAAAGCAGGAGGAGATGTTCATACATCAGAAGGCATCAACACACCAGCAGGGGACAACACACGGCAGGCCTCATCTAAAACACATATACCCAGGAGTCCAATGTAGGCTCTAAAACAGACAGTCAAGCTCTTCAAAAATCTCACTCCACTAAGATATCACCAAGTATTCAATATAGGAATTATAGAAATAGGAAAAGGCAAAATAGAAAACACTGCTGTGAAGGCAGCAATCAGGATTGGATTTGTCATGGTTTAAGAGGTAGACAAGTGTTGGAGTAGATCCTAATTGTCACGTTTGCTTAAGAAGAGCCTTATCTGACAGTATATGAAGCAAGGCATTCTGTGTAAGTACCTGCACATGCTGGACTTCCTGGAGACAGCGTTGCTAGGTGAGGATGGGGGCGTCTGGTAGGTCCAGTTGTAGTCAGAGCCTTTTAAATCATGGATGACCTGTAGGTGGGGGCGGGGAGCAGATGTCAGTCATGACAAAAACTGGTTCTCCTGCTTACTTTAAAAGCATTCCAAAACATAATGTATGTGACATGCTCTAATGGTGACTAGTCTTTTGAGTTATTTGTTCAGTTTGGTGCCATTTTTGGAAAATAATCTTCTAAACAAATACCTCAAAAACATGTGGAATTAGCTCAGTGAGCCAGACAATATGGGTTTTTGCACAACAACGCACTTAGTTTATTCAATACCTCGGTTTCAAACGTCTGTACAATAACTATTGTGGCTGTGTATGTGTTGTGTATTATACAAAAAAAAATACAATTGTTTTTGTAATTTTGCCAGGACCTGGCAATCCATCTATCTAACCTTCTGTTTTCACTGCTGCTTGAGATGGCACGGGTCTAGAGTTCACTTACCTGCTCACTGGCAGGGGGCAACTTATGCGGGTCGATAGTCAAGGACTTCAGGTCATCTGATATAGTCTGCAGGTGAGTGATCTCTCCCAGCATGGAGACCTCCTCATCCTAAAACACACAATCACAACACCATTCTTCACAATCTGACTTCAAAAGAAAAAAAGGTTGTTTAATGTATGAACAAGGAATATGAGCCTGTGTGATACTGCCATCCCATCATTTTCACTAGGTCCTTATGGTCTAGTATCTTTCCACAGGCACTGGTTTGGGATGGGAGTGGCACTAATGGGCAGAGACCAGAACTACACTGGAAGCAAACTGGTCTTGGTGAAATATGCAGCAACCTCTTTCCCAACCATATAAGGAAAAGAGCCCAATCTTCTCTGTGGAGAAAGGCTTACACCCTAATTTTAAGTTTTAAAATGATTTACCCATTCTTGATATTTTTGGATTCAACTGCAGTGTCAATGCAAAGCTCTTGAGGCACAACCCATTGTTGTTGCTGGATTGCAAGTCCCAGTTCTTCCTTTTTGTCATCACATTAACTGCGGCTCGCACATAGCTTGCTAATACATCTGCTAAAAGGTCTACAGTGCTACTCGGTTGTAACTAATGTAGGGTCTAACTGATTACCACTACGAGTTAGCACGTTTGATGGGTTTGATATTTCGGCTTAGTGATGTTAAGCATGTGTTATGCATGCGTGCAGGTCTGTGCTGCATGTCTTACCACTACAGGCCTCAGCATGGACACAAAGGCACAGAAGCGTGCTCTCTCCTCAATCAGAGCCTTCCTCACCGCCTGCTTCTCCGTCTCCTCCAGAAGCAGGTACTTATCACTCACGTCCTGCATGGCAGAGTCCAGCTGAGGCTGGATGTCACCACGGCCTGCCACATTCACACACAGACACACACAGACACACACACACACACACACACACAGATAAAACCATGGTTACACATCCATGTGGCCGTGTGCCACAGTAGAAACACAGGATGGGTGTATTATGCTCACTATGTTCTTAAATGGAAGGGCAGAAAACTTCAAATCAGGCAACACTCATTAAAAAAAGACTCAAGTACTCCTTCTCTTCACGGAAGACTAGATTTTAGGTGAGAGAGCTGGGGAAAAACCAATGACATAAAAACATGCTGGCTTTAAACAGCTATCAAAAACCAAAGTTGCAACGAGTTTTTTCCCCCTAATTTACAAGAGTGTACTTTCCGATTGCATGGTACATTACTTCACCCTGGGCTCACAGTTGCCATGATTACTGGCATGCACCCAAGTGCCCACTACACCTCCCAAGGGCACGGTCAAAATATAAACACTCTCTCTGTCGACCTTGAACAGGACCATGTTTGGATGAACTGGCAATGGCGGCCTTCTGCATGCTTCTAGGAATATGTTTAAAGCTTCTCTGCACTCTGTATGTGGCCATAAGTTAAGCCTGAAGTTATGGCCGAGGTTTAGGCAGAGAACTGGAGTAAAGTGGCTGACTGTGTGTTAAGTGCGTGAAGTACAATTAATCAGTTTACACAAAAGCTGACCCACATCTTGAATCAAGAGTTCTTATAGATCCACCCAAGGCTTTCACAAGCACGCTGGCGAGATCAGAGAAAAGTAAATAATCGAGTTTTAAGTTTGTTTCCCCTTCTCTTCTGGGGGGGGGGGGGGGCGGTCCGAGGAGATGGAGCATGACAGGACTGGGGAGTGCAAACAACGTCAAAACCAGCTCCTGACCCCTGGCCTCCAGACGCATACTCGGAGGCAAATATGGCTTTGAAGTGCACAAACATGCAATTAAAACTTGTCATTCCCAGGAAGGCAGCTTGGTAGGTGGCACAGACTCAGACAATTTTTTTGCTTTGTTTTTTTGTCAGTGAGAAACACTGATGCGGTATTCCTCTCTGGCCATGGAATGCACATGGAATGTCTCCATCCACAATAGCTTGAGTATGGCGAAAAATATGACATCCAGCACATGTTCTCAATTGCTCTTGTGGTTCCAATCACTTGGAGTTCCCCACATAAAATGACAGTTTGGGTTACTGTTAAACTAAACCAGAGCTGCTGTTATGTCTGTGTCCTTTCATTAAATGCGTCTAGATTGCCGTTTCCTTGTTTGAAACCACAGACAGAACATGTGTGTTGCATAGGTCAGTTGCCATTCATTGTGTGGCTATTATCATTTTTTTGTTGTGGCAGAATCATAAATAGTCATCACTTCCACCACAACATTTCGATGAGAGGATAGAGAAAAAGATGATGCTCATATCATATCATGACAATCACAGGGTGGCTAAACATTGACTAAGAATGAATGACTCATTGAATCTGTCTATAAACTTAATGATTTATCCTACCAACATAATGATTAACAGATATATCCTCGAACAGCACTGCGGTTACACATAGTTCCAATCATATACACAGGGGAAATGACAACAAGATGTGAATCTCTTTGTTCCGACCCAAACCAAAACATTGAAATACTAGCGAATACGGGGTCCACCATGCATTTCCAAAAGCTAGTGCCACAGCATTGGTACATGCCCATTGACAGACGTGGACACATAATGAGTGAGTGTTCATGACCGGGGGACAGAGCGCTCATATGCAGACATGCAGAACACCACAAACAGGGCTGCAAGGTTTGTGTACACACATCTGATAACGGGAACACTGCAGGAGGACACAAATACTTACTTAAAATTAAGTAAACTTAAATTACTTAAAATCTACCTCCATAGTTAAGTAAGATTTTTCCGTAGTCATTGCTTCCGGAGCTTTAGTGGGCGGTTTATTTATTCAATTACAGTTACAAGCATAGAGCTTATATAAATATTCTTCCCTCTCTCAGAGTAGACAAACCTTGAGGGTGCTTCACCATAATCACAAAGTGAGTTTCTTAAAAATAATGTTTAACAAAATATTTCAGACAGGAGTTTTATGTCCTTATGTTCTTACTTGCGGACGAAAAAACAGATTATCGAGCCCACAGTGACTAACTGAAAATGTACTCACTCCTCCAAGGATTGAATTTTTACATGATTTGATTTCAGCTTTGAGTCACCGAGTCGTGCGTGCACACACACATCTAGCCATAAGAAGGATCCATGTCGAGAGCACAGACTTGGATCACTGCATGTAAAATCTGATCAACTCCACAGATGCACAGAGGGAGGAGATGTGGAGTGAGGGGGTGAGGAGGGGGAGGCAATAGGTGAGAGGGTAGGGACTTACCAAGGGTATCAGCTGGAAACAGCACTGGCCGGGAAAAGGGAGAGTATGAGTGTAAAAGAGGAAAACAACGAGGTCAGATGCCTGAGTCACCATCCTCTTAGTAGGTGAGTTTCCCAGACAAACAAGCCTAAATGTTATTAGAATAGAACTTATACTATATATATATATATATATACACACACAGGTGTGACTCCCTAGCAATACACATTGTAGTGATTCATTGATTAGTGTGTTTGTTTAGTGATATCTATTACCATGTTGACCATTTCCATGGTAACAACCTCGATCCTGCTCCCTGAAAGGCTTCGGCCAAAGCATTACAGCTATGCATCCTGCTGGTTGCTCGTGCACTCTAGTTAAAGACCCCTTTAGTCGTCTTTGGCTGAACCTGTACTGGCAGAGTTCAACCTCCAGCTGGACTCTCCATGTCTTGTCATTTCCTCTGTTCCCTCTTCCTCGTGCCCCCCAACCTACATACAGTACTGCACACAACAGACCACTCACTCATGGTCCTGGTGCCTATACACTCAGTCTACACTCACTCATGGTTCTGGTGCCTATACACTCAGTCTACACTCGCTCATGGACCTGGTGCCTATACACTCAGTCTACACTCACTCATGGTCCTGGTGCCTATACACTCAGTCTACACTCACTCATGGTCCTGGTGCCTATACACTCAGTCTACACTCACTCATGGACCTGGTGCCTATACACTCAGTCTACACTCACTCATGGTCCTGGTGCCTATACACTCAGTCTACACTCACTCATGGACCTGGTGCCTATACACTCAGTCTACACTCACTCATGGACCTGGTGCCTATACACCCATGCTATCAAATACCCAAAGGTGGCGCATATACCAAATGATTTTGAGGATTGGTAGCTTTTATTTCCAAACAGGCAGATACATTGAATGAAGAACCAATATCTGTAGTAGACTGTATATTTGGATGAAAGTTTGGCTTGTGTGTCTAGAATATATAAAGCCCTTTCTATACTTACTCAATGAAGGTTAATAGAACATTGTGAACTTCGTGTCAGGGGGAATATCATTACAAATATCTTCAAACCAACTTCTCTGCTGCAGAGTAAATGTTGCAGAGATTTTTTGATTAACTTCACTGACAACTGCTGCGAGAGCGTTTGCTGGATGTTACAGTCACAATATTTTTCCTTTAAATTGCTGTCTTACTCGGGCACAAAACAAATAGCAAACGTCAACGGTAAAGCGTTCCCTTTTGAGATTTCTTACGAGCTAAGTAAACACATTATAGTGTCTGTCTGTCTGTCTGTCTGTCTGTCTGTCTGTCTGTCTGTCTGTCTGTCTGTCTGTCTGTCTGTCTGTCTGTCTGTCTGTCTGTCTGTCTGTCTGTCTGTCTGTCTGTCTGTCTGTCTGTCTGTCTGTCTGTCTGTCTGTCTGTCCTTCCCTTACTCAATGAACCGGCTGACCTACAACACATCTGTTTTAAGTGTCTCATGGTCACTGGGTGTCTCTATTGGGCAAACAGCCGGGGGCGTTTGTTTGCTGCCATCTGTTTGCCTTAAATGAAGATAACTGACATGACTTGGGTGTGTGTGTGTGTGTGCAGGGGTGACCTCTTTGTTTCCTCTACCTTTCTTTGCCTTCTTCTGCAGCTTCAGGGTGTCAGAAGACTTCTTCTTGATCTCTTGTCTGGCCTTCTTATACTCTGTAGGATGCACACACAACAGTCTCTCAAAATTATGGAATGAATAGAAGGTCAATCTCAACATAAAAACTAAGATGGGGGATGGTCTTTTAAACCAAGAGAGATTACATGGGCTCTCACACTAAATATAAATCATGTGTAATCCTTGTCCTGACATATGGGCTCTGGCATTGGGGGATCGTTTCATGTTTTAATATGAAACCCTAATAGGCAACACTCGTTTCCATATCCATATATTCCATATACAGTGACATTTTTATCTTTTTTATTGTCAATCAGACACATTTGCCCATTAGACAAAAGAACAGACAAATGGCCTGGAAAGGGCGTCCCACCTTTAGCATGGTCCTTATCCAGAGTGTTGGCCCCTTTCTTCCAGTCCTCAACCTGGTCCTGCAGTGGGTTGACGAGGCAGTCTACGAAAGCCCTGCGAGTGAACAAGACAAGAGACGTTTGAGCCCTTCACCATATAACCATGCTTCCTGAGAAGAGGACTCACAGCCTGAGCTACAGGCACGGCTTCTGGGCCGACACAAACATGACCCCCCCACTCCACGAGGAAGTGGTGGGGAAAAAGAAGAGGTGATTTTACCTTGAATGCATTCTGAAATGGAGAGGTCTAGTGCCTCACTGATAACCACGCCACTGAAGTTGTGGTGTTTGGCACTGAGCCGGCCTGTGGCTGTCCAACTGCCTGGCTGTCCCAGGGCACTGTGTGACTCCACTGCAGGAATGAAGCTAAAATAGCATCTGTGTCTGCAGACTTTTATTTCACTCCTTCATTCTCCCTCTCTCTCTCTCTCTCTATTCTTCAACAGCTCAACCACAGGCCTCTGATTTACAGTAAGGGCGCCCCAGATGCAGGGTGCGCTCCCTCCAAACTACCGTTCTCAAATTACACTCATGTGTGCTGCTTGTAAGACAGTGCGAAGGACGTCGGGAAGATGCGGAAAAATCAGCAGGGCCTACTGACAGTCCGAGACAGGGTCCTCACTCTAATTTTCACTCCTATTGAGCCCTTAGTGGGATTCCTCACAAGAGCACAGCTCTGGTCTCTGTGCTCTCTGTTACATCGTTTTCAACGTTTCAAATGATAACAGAGTCATTCAGATTATGGTACTATAAAAGACAGGTGAGGTGATTGAGAGTATCATTGACATGGTGATGGTGGTAGAATTGGAATATGTTACATTGAGAGCTGCCGCAGCCTGGCCTCGATGCTCCTGTGCCTCATACACATCCTGGTCAGAGCTGAGCCGATGTCTTTGGTGCCCCCTGCAAACACAAACCAGACAGCATTAGTATCACACAAATAAACCGCCATTGCTGCATTCTATATTTCTAGAACACAAACATGGGAAACAACACTATCGTTAACAAAGTTTCACGGAGCGAGTCCCACTCGATACTTTACTCGCTTACCAACCATTCCTAAAGACTGTTGCCTGCCTCACTCATGCCGTTCCCAAATGGAGATGAACAGGGGGGATGTTCATAGCCACAATAGATATCACTTCCTCAGTTTAAAGCGCTTTTAAGGCAGCTGAGGGTCAGCTTACACGGTAGAGGTACAAAAGCTGAATATAATGAATACATGAGAGTGATGTCTGTCATCTCAATGCAAGGAGAGTCACAGGGAGGTGAGGCTGGATGGAAACAGTAGGAGATGGGAGAGCAAGTGGGTTTGGGCGCCTCCTGGAAGTTCCACGTAGCTTTAGCCCAAGTTTCCACAGGCGAGGGGAGCTGCTGTGTGCTGGACAAACATGTTCGAGTCAACACGTCTGGAAAAGCTACTCCACATGGCCTCTGGGAGGCACCTTCACTTGACTGCAGAAGAGCTTAACATCACACACACACACACACACACACACACACACACACACACACACACACACACACACACACACACACACACACACACACACACACACACACACACACACACACACACACACACACACACACACACACACACACACACACACACACACACACACACACACACACACACACACACACACACACAAAGCCTTGCTTCTGAGGCTCTGGCCCAATTAGCTGACCTGAATGTGTAAAACCAAGTGAGTTAACATGATTTTCTCTTCCAGGAGTTGAAAAGCTAGTTTCTTTGACATTTTATTCTCTTCAACCTAAAAAAAGAAAGAAAAGGAATAATGTCCAAACAGAAAAAGGGCGGGCAAGAGGGGGATGGGATGGGCTGGGTTGGGCTGGGCTGGCAAACTTCATGAATGCCTTCCGTCTTGGGTCAATTAGTCAGTTGTGTTCTTTGTACATGAGCCCACAGTCCTCTATTCAGACGGGCTGCCTTCATACAGTCTCCCTCCCTCCCACAGAGGGCCTCTCCGGGCGCTCAGATAGTCTTACTTTTGTTTCCGCTCCTCCAGGGCCCATTACAATACACACAGAACAGCGACTGTTCCAGCCCGAGTGAAGGGCTGCCGCTCTCGCTCTCCTGACATTTCACTTGTTTGTGACTCTTTGCGCGCCACTCCTCAGATATAAATACTACTTTTCAGGAGTCGCCACTGCCGCTGCTGCTGCAGGCCTCTCATTTGTGAGCGCACAGTAGCAGAAACACCACAGACTCACACTCCCCGTCTCACACACTTTCCTCAATAGCTCTGGGGGAACATACCATAAATAAAGCAGCTTTTCCTGTTTTAATTGCGTAGAGGATTACGCTGGGTGAAGGCAAACACCCCTTTCATCAAATCCACACTAATGCCATTCATCGGGAGTGCAGTCTGTCTGGGAGGATAACCATCTCTGGTCATGTCTATCAGCTTCCATCACAAATGCCTTATGGAGGGCGAAATGAAACTGACTTACGCACACGGGAGCAATGAGGCGTGGGCCAGAGTCTCTTACGAGCGGACATATTTGTCCTCATCGCAGAGCATCTTATGAGAGCAGAAACAAAGAGCATGCATGCACAAACAACAGTGCAGAGCTTGCTTCAGTAAAAACGTTTTCCCCTGTTAAATTTCATGGTGGCATACTTAGAAATGTTCTAATTACTATAAGTCAAATTCCAGTATTGGACACCTAATTTGTATTGTTGGACAGTACAGCACCATATAATGGCCTTAAAAATATACTGTAATCATGTTTTCATTACTTAAGCATTCCATCACACTAAAGCTAGTGATCCTAAGGTACACAGAAAATCCACTTAAAACTGACTTCCAACTGACCAATCATGGTGCTCTTGAAATATAATTTGGCAACCACTGCTTCTATTGTGGTATAGCAGTGTTCCAAAACAGTAGTCACGACAACTTATCTTTAAGGTTACAGCACAGCCCGTTCAACACAACAAATCTACAGACATTCTTCCTCAATGAGACCACTGGACGCCCAATTGAACAAATCTGCTGGGTTTGTGAGCAAGATAAGCCCTACTTAAAAGCGCACCTGGCCGTGTCCTTTCAGAAGGGCTAACTGTAGGTCAGGAGATCACCTCCACCCCACCCCCACCCACGAGCGTGGCGCAGATGTTCTCCATAACACCCCCTCCCCCAACATACCCCACCCCACCCCAACCCCGATAAGGCCCCGTGCAGTGCAGCGGCCAGCCGCCCATTACGCTGATAAATACAGGAACAGAGCCAGGGGTTCCTGCCACGAACACACACTGATTTCACAGATTAGGACCTTCAGTTGCAGCTCTGCAGGCAGGAGCCAATGCGTCCCCCTAGGCCCAGGGACCCTGCCCATGCGGTGCCTCTGAGACCAGCTACTGCTTCCACACGGCTTTGGGGTTCCTCCAACAGCGTGGGCAGGGACTGCTGGCTCTGGTTAAACACGGCAAGCCTCTCCGCACCTGAGCTGCATTTGGTGCGTGCCTGCAAACACCGTGACGCTGCGCCTGTAGTCCAGGACACGACCACAACAAACTAAGAGCAGATGGACTTCAGCTGGCCTGTTCAAGACCTAGCATACGCCAATTACAGTACCAAGACAACATTCTATTTCTCCTTAAACTTCATGTTTAAAGTCTTAAGACTAATGACTCATAGCTTTTTTCATCGCTCATCGAATACTTAAATGTACTCTTGTCTTTGTGCTCTTGTACTCTTCCCTATTTTGCAAGACTATAACACATAGTTCTTGCTCCAAACTAAGGAATTGTTACCAGGCAAATTTTAACCTTTTACAGTCATTAGGCAGACCCTCCCCCCCTTTCATTAAATTAGTTTCATCTCAGGCCATGCACAGACGAAGTCTAGTTTGTCTGCGTCCGTAAAGTTCAGAATACAGATAGCCCTATCATTTCGATGAACACTCTCTATCCGCACACGGTATCCGCAACGATCCGAATCGGGGGTAGAAAGTGAGTAGATTTGAATCGGTACGGGGGCTGGTGTTCGTCTGCACGGATTCACGCAACCTGATGACGTCATTGCCCCACGTGATCGCTTCGCCATCTCCAACCAATATATAACACACTTGTTCTACGTTTACATCTCACTTGTGGTGGGTTTCGAATTCACTCTCATTAATCCAGCCTACTGAATTTAGTTTAGCCTCCTATCTTGATCTAATTCTTTTTATTCAGACGTTACATAACTTTCATGACCACAAATATAAATTGGCCAACGATTTAATTCGCTTTTTTCCTTCATATATTAATGTAGAATGGTCGGAGCAAAGCCTCATGGGAAATGGGATGACAGACATGTCATCTTGTACTGTTCCAAACTCTTTATTATCAATAGAAATATAATTATATTAATATAATATAATTATATGAATTATTATTAATATAATTCAATTTCGCATAACCTTTAGTCTGACCACTGATTTTATTAACCAACATAATGTAATGTTGCTAATTGGAGCTTGAATGTCTTGTGTAATGTGTTTATCCGTGTGCTGTGCTCCTTTACCGTGTGCTGTTTAGTATTTTCTTCTACGTTTTTCACGTTTTTTTCAGTTGTATGTATCAGCGCTAAAGCGCCACCCACAGGCGTGGGGTATGCACTACAGCCAGTTCAACACAATCTGGTGGCTCCGTTTTTATGCAAATCTCTCGTTACCAGGCTCCGTCTTTACGAAATTAAAAGATTTGATTCGTGTGAAAAATGAACCCTATTCAGTGAATCTAGGCTTCATGTAAATGGGGCTTCAGCTTTGCTTGCCTGCCTTACATTACTTTTATTTCTTATACTTGACCTTTTGGTTCCTCTTGCACAATAAGAGGCTGGTCAAAGTGTGGAGGGGCAGGGGTCTCCAGTCAGTTTTGCTATCTTAGATCAGCACTTACTCATGCTTCCTGTCTTTTGTTATCCAAATGAAGAGGTCTCAAAAGGTCCACTGCTGGGATACATGACCGACACGCACGTCTCTCTTTTCTCCTGAACTGGCAGGTTCCCAAGAGAGCTGATACAGACCTATTACAATCAGGGGCATAAAACAGACAAAACTGGCTCCCATACAGATCTGTTCCATATGAAATCCGTCTCCAAATCATATAATTTGTAGAAGAAAGGCATGTTCGTCCTAAAACCATGACCGAAAGACTGGAGATTTTTCATAAAAATACGAGATTGAATAAGTAGAAACCACATATCCTCAGAGCTTTTATGGAAACACAGCCTCAGTTAAAATGTTATAGATTAAAGTTAGCATCAGATTCAGGTGCAGGTGTACTTCTACACCAATAAAACCATAATAAAACCACAATAACACAACACTAAAATGCTAAGGGCAAGGAGGTCATGAGAGATGGTTACTGAGTTAAGACACGTAGAGCACAACAACTCTTCTCATGTAGTGTACTAGACCAGTGGTTCTCAACCGGGGGTACGCGTACCCCTGGGGGTACGTGAAGGTAGTCCAGGGGGTACGTGAGATTAAAAAAAATATATATTTAAAATAAGCCTCCATCCAAAAATCATTTAAAAATACTTATTATACGGCTCTTCAGAATGTTCCAAAATGTACGTTGATTTGTATGGGCCATATGTGGGTTAAATGTCTGCGTTCGCAGGTTTGTAATTCCTTGATATTCACTGCTGCGTAAAGTTTATCACCGCTGTCATTGCATGGCAACGGGTTTTTTGCTTCTAATTCACATTGCATATCATTCCGCAAGTAGTCCGGTTAGTTAACGTAACGGAAGGTCATTGAAACTTGAAGTCAGAAGGTGGATTGCTCAGCATTTGCGTTCAGAACTATTTTTTTCTTAGCGGAAATCACGAAATGGCAACAAACTCATTCAAAAGAGGTATCCTGGAGGAATGTCTTCTATCGTTTTGGCAAGTAACTGTATAATAAGCGCGATTTTTTTCGCGAAAACATGGGAGCTGAACACACACAACTGCTGCTGCACACAGAAGTGCGTTGGCTCTCTCGAGGGAGAATACTCAAACGGCTGTTAAAATTACGATCTGAAGTACAGACCTTTCTGATTGAGCACAGATCCCTCAATGCCACACAGACTGGCTTGCAAATATGTGCTATCTGGCAGATATATTCAGCAAACTGAACGAACTGAATATGTCTGCAGGGAAAGGACACCAGCTTTTTAAACCTGTATGACAAGGTGGGAGGCTTCCCGAAGAAAGCAGAGCTGTGGAGAAGAGCCTCTGCACAGGGGGATTTCACCTGCTTTCCTCAGATGGGTGATTTTCTCTCTAGCGAGGATGTGGACAGAGCTCCAGTCCAGTTGGTCATCGTGGGACATTAGACCAAATGGATTCAACATTTTAATTTTTTGAATTTCCTACGTTCCTGACATGGAGGAGAAATCTACACAGCTGGATTGGGTGAAAAACCCATTTTTCTTGTCCGAAGCATGTGGAAGCTCTGTCACTAATCAGGAAACACTCATGGAAGTGTCATCTGACCGTGGGCTCCAGATGAAGTTTGCCACATCCACACTCACACAGTTTTGGATGTGTGTGAAGCAGGAGCACCCTGACCTGGGAGAGAAAGCTTTGGAGCAGCTACTACCCTTTGCCTCCACATATTTATGTTAGGCCTCCTTCCCTGCAATGACTGATCAAAACAAAGCAGAGAAACAGACTGTGCCCGGAGAAGAGCTTGATCACAGCAGTTGCCTCCTTGCCACCAAGACTGACAAAGATTTTCAGCGAAGCACAAGCACAAGTTTCTTACTAAAATGTAATTGCAAACGCACTCAGTTCAATGCAACAATATTCAATGTTCAATCTTCAGTGCTGACAGTTTAATAAATCAGACAATGATGGCATAGAGCTGTGTATAAATTTTTTTTTTTTCAATCAAAAATGCTTTGCGCTGGTTAGGGGGTACTTGGCTGAAAAAATATTTCACAGGGGGTACAAAACTGAAAAAAGGTTGAGAACCACTGTACTAGACACATCAGTGTTAGGCTAGTATTCTCAAAACATCACCAACACGCAACATGCATTGTTGGCAAAACAAGAAGGGCAAAAAAAAGAGAGGCTTTTCATGTCTTCAGCTCAATGGTCAGCTAAATGTTTTGGCTTGCCTGGCAATCCAGACCACCCGAGCCGTTCTCTAATGACTCATTATCTTAATTAAACCCAATGAGAAACACTCACTAACATGCCAGCTCCAGTTTTCCCTGGCTCAATTAGGACCCAGGGAGTCCTTACGTTGGCGGGGGCAGTGGGCAGAGTGGCTTCAGGTCACAGCCAAGTATGTTAGAGCAGCTCGTTTCCCACTGTCGATTAAATGAACAGTGATCGACTCCCCTCTGTGGGCTTTTTGCCAGAAAATGTGTCACAGCTCACGTTAGCCTTGTTATGACATTCTTGTCAGTTCACAGCTTGTACACTCATTAAAACACGAATAAATGAAGCCAAACACAACCCGAGGACAAGGAATAGCAAAGTATGGCCAAACGAGGGGCCAAGGCCTTACTCTTTTCAGAAGCTGCTCGTACACAGCGGACGTAAGGCCAAGACTGTAAACATAGCAGTTAGATTTGTGCAACTCTGTGCAATGATGTTACATTTCTCAACAGTGCTTCAGCAAATTGCTAGCATAACCTCCCTGACTGCCAGGTTCTGTGTTCACTCATTGCAAGCGGCTTTATCAACATTCACTGACTACAATCAGTGTGTGCCACCAACAGCAGAACTGATTATATCAGTCACCTGACATTTATTCAATTAGAACCAGTTTCCTTTTAGAACCGGTGGACCAAGTGAGAACCCCACACCAAGAGCATGTCAGTAAACAATGTGATAACATCTAATTATGCTGAATAATCACTAACCATCAGGGGATGTCTACAAGCCCTTAAATCCCTCAAATCTCCAATAAGACAAACATCTTATGAATCTGCAGCTCTAGTCTGACAAATGAATTAGTTTGTAAGACCAGGGCTGATTGGTTAAGGAGAGCAAAAAAAACGTTTCAGTAGGCCTGTAAAGTGTCCCAGATGAACTCTAAACTTTGACTATCAAGACACAAGGGTTTCTGTCTTCTTTGTAGTAATGTGGTGAAACACCTCTGTCTCTTGTGACCTTTCAACCTTAAAAAGTCACTTCAGTTAATGCTAATGGCATGTGTGTGAAATTGTAAAACAAACACCATGCAAGTCCCTTGTTGAAGCTTTTGTCAAGAAAACCAGAGCCACACATAATCACAATTTGTAGTCCATTAAGTGTACAAATGTAAGTGTACTAAATACAACACTTCTACTGACTATTCTCTTGTTGTTTCACTCCAGATTTAGTAGGCTGATTAGTACAAAGTCGACTTGACCCAGATCTTAAATCTGCCCCATATTCTCTCACAGGATGACAGCCGGACAGAATTGGGATGCAATAGCTTCTCCCCCCCCCCCCCCCCCAACATGTGGATTAGTCTTGACCCTGGATAATCGGAGGGGAAAACTCAAGCCCTCTTCTCCCTCAGTCTCAAGAGGCTCATTCAGATTACTCACAGAAGAGGACATGGCTCCTGATTTCAAGGGCAAAAATCAAAGTGGGAAAAAAGAACGACATCAAGAGCTAAATGGGCCAAATGAAAGCATGTGAAGATAATCCTTTTTTAAGCATTATTGTTTTTCAACTGATGCTTTTAAGTCCTTTTAACAGCCGTCACACACACACAGACACACACGTCCTCAGTTTCTTAATAGCTGGTAGTGCTGGTATGTTTGAGTGCTCCATTCCTAGATGAGCCCTCCCTGTTCTATTCCAAGATTCCAGAGGGATCTGGAGCCAGAGCCAGTGTTGGTCAGGGGCAGGGGCAGGGCCTCATCCAGGCAGGCGATCATGCCAGTGTGAACCCAGAGACCACAAGACCCTCTGGCCCGGGCCTCATCTCCAAGCCATGACTTCATCTTCACTCGTTAACCACCGTAGCAGATGGGCACCATGCGCTGGCCCGAACAGGGGTGCATGGCCTCATGTTGGAGAACGTCAAGGGAACCTCACAAAGGCCCCCACTGTTGGGGCTGTACAGTAGCCTATGCAGGCCCAAGATGGCCCCTCGCCTGGCTCACAATGGCCCATAATAAAGCCAGAGCATTTACACAGACATGCACACAGGGCCATTCAGCAAGCCACGGGGATACATTATCCATTCAAGGAAAATATGATCTGAGCACCATTGGTATCTATGGGAAAAATGGAGCAAAGCTTTAAAAGAAAAACAAGAAGCTGAAAGGCCTCTTTACCAGCACATGACTTCCACTAAGGCCAAATGAAGCATGTGTGTCTGTTGCGTGTCGCTTTCATGAGATAGCATGCTTGTGTACATGTCACACCACATGCAAAGCGACCAGCATAGTATAGAGCAGGTCTTAGACACACACACTCTGCGATTCAGATTGAGGTTTTGAAGAGAGCGATGTCGAAGACTGGCCCTAACTGTGTGATCAAATCAGCAAACTCTAATTTAATAATTAATGGCAGTAAACAAGTCATGCGGTTTCCAGTCAAGAGGCCTGTGAAAACTCTACTGATAAAAGACCAGTCAGAGACATGGGAGCAGGACGGGAAGAGACTTGGAAAGCTATGGGCAAACACTGATGAGAGGGCAAGCAAACAAAATAAGTTGGTAAATCGGCACACAGTCTAATGTTTGTGCAACACAGAAAGGAAAGAACTACATCAGGGTATGTAGGTCTGATTTGAGCCGCCCTGTGCACCTAAACTAACCTGTAGCCATGTACACACAGAACAAACACACCCTCAAAAACATCACAAAATGTATTCATAACTACTGCACACAGTATCCCGTTGAAATTCCCAATCTATCAGTGCCTAACTGAGGGTCTGACTCTAGGTTCAAGTTGCAACAAACTTTGATACGAAGTTGGGAAATGTTTTATCATGACCAGCCGTACCGTACCTATGATGAAAGAGTAAAATGATATCCTGTCGTGATGACATCTTGAACATAACAAAATGCAATAGTATTTGAGTCACTACTGTGATGAGCCTAACATGAGAGGTGTGTCTTAGCCTACGGCAAAAATAAACAAAAGATAGACGTGTTTAAACAGACACAACTCTTAGTCAGATGGAGTAAACATTGCAACACAATGTCTTTCACAATCTTTGATTTTTTTTTGATACTATGACTTTTCGAGCCCTACCCATGAAGAACAGCAATCTCATTCCGCCGATTTTAAACAAAAACAAAGTATACAGCATTCCAACTATGGATCGCTTAGGGTGTGTAGTTTGTTCTTGACAGTTAATTCAGTGTCTAGGAGACGGTGACTCAGACGGTGCAAAGTCTGCAAGTCTACCTGTCTTATCACGTGTTGGGGAGGTCATCATAAGTGCAAAGATCCCAGTCATTTGCACATCCAGCGTGAATAACTGATTTGAATAACAAAGGGCACGACTCGGTGCCCGCTCTTCATGAGCACATGGAGAACCACAGTTTAGATGGAGGAGATGGAAAAGTCAAACTCGTTTCTCGGCTCATCTCAGCAGTTACGTGATCGAGGGTATGACGCGGCTTGTGTACGTTTGAGCGCAAAAGAACTGCGTGAGTGTGACGGGCGAGAAACTATATCGCTCCATTATCAAGCCTTTCAGTAGGTGACAAGCCATCTGATCAGTGCGTCACAACCAGACTCCGGTGAGGAGGGAAATTCCTCCCAACAGAAACCTTCTTGTCTGTGTGTTTGAGAATGTCCAAGAGTGACATGACTATTACAACTATTTCATAGCAGGTTATAAAAGTAACCTTTGAAAGGTAAAGAACATGTTTGTCATATCTTTTGAATTGTGCAGCAGGGATGGTTAAACTACTAGGTGGGGTTGGTGCTTTTCATAGTTTGGTGTTTTATCAATAACAGCAAAATTCAATGTTTATCCTCTACCAGACACAAAGCTAATTTTTTTTTGTATTTCAAATGAGTATTGTTCAGGCTTCCCCATCTATACGACACCTGGCAAAGGGCAGCGCTATAAAAAAAAATGGTGGAAAAGTACCCAGCTGTACACCCAGTGTGCACATCACTAAATATTTACATATTGACTTATGTCAACAAAAGCTAGGACCTCACTCTGCATGCGACTCCAGCACACGTTCTCTTATTTCCCTTCGTCCTCCCTCCCTGCTCTACTTTATTTATTGCTGCTCTCCCTAAAGAGTTGCAACAGCCCTCTTCAAAAATTCTCCCAATTACCCTTTGATGATAGGTTCTTGCAAAGCACACTTCTGGCTAATAGCTCCACAGGAGACACACGCTTTGAAAATCCTTTAAGCGTTCTAAGTGGCACCTTTTTATATGGTGTGCACAAATGACTTGCAATAGTCATTACGTTTACCATCACTACTATAATCAGGCCAGTGGGTGGGCATGTCAGCTGCGAGGCCCTTCCTCCTCGTCGTCCTCCTGCTCCTCAGCAGACAGTGGGGTGCCGTCGGCACATGCCCACTGATGCCACAGCTGTACAGCTTATTATAATCCTGCTCTAATAACCTCATAACTCCAGCTCTCGTTTCAGAGATGGCACGGCACAGCTGTATTGTGGGGGGGGGGGGATCAGTCCAAACCTGCAGAACTAGATCACTTCCCTTTCTCCGGTTGCCTCATACGAGACAGGCGGTTTCTATGGAGACCGCCGACACCCCAGGAGGTTGCTAGCGGAGTGGGCAGAGCTGAAACGGCATCACTGATGTCAGCTACAGCGCCAACGTGTGAGGTGTATGGGGGGGGGGAGGGCAGTTATTATGAGGACAGCTGAGGAGCCTGTGGATAAATATTTGTCCTAAGGTGCAGTGATTTCTCTCAGCCGGGAAGTGTTGGTGTCTGCACGTGGGCCTGTGTGCATATGTGCTCGCATGTCTGCTCCCCCCCCCTTCTGGCAGTGTGATGGGGTGAGGGGATCACAGAGGCCCAGACCCCTGCAGAGGCTCCAGCACAGGGCAGGAGGAGATGGCTAAAACAGCAGGCGTCTGACACAGACAGGAGGCCACCAGCCTGAGTAGGTTTGCAGCTGTGCTATATGATTAAGACCAAAGGGTAACCTCCACAAAGGCTCGTGCCTACATACATGCTCACGCACACGCCCTGGTGAACACAGAAAATAGTATGCCAAGGGTGGGATATGGTTTGGTTTGGTTGGTCACATAAACCTGCTTTCACTTTTATTGGTTTACATTTAAATACTGCTATACTTGAATTTCTAGTTTGGACCTTGCTCTCCATCAAAGGGACGCCTGTAGATAATTGTGCATCCACATTTCAAATAGCTGCACTGACATTAAATATTAAGCTAACAGAGGCCATAAAACAACGGGTGTACACTTCAAGTAAACAACTTAAGGAGGACTGACCAATTCAGGAGATGGATATACAATCAAATTGATATGACTTGATACTAAGCCAGAATTAATAAAGTCCAAAACAGGCACCCTGTTGTTCTGCAAATAGTTTGGGAAAGTCAGTGAGAATACACAAACAGCGTACGCATGCACACACAAAAAAACACACACACAGACATAATTCTGCTTAAAGCACATGTTTGCCATTACAGTTATCAGAACCCTTGTGGGCACGCGGGGAGACATCAGATTATAAGACTTCTATCTCAATGGAAAATCATGACTTAAACAGGAAGACAGCCACTGGTTGCTTCCATATGGTGTGTGTGTGTGTGTGTGTGTGTGTGTGTGTGTGTGTGTGTGTGTGTGTGTGTGTGTGTGTGTGTGTTTGTCTGTTAATGTTGTTGTATACAAGTGGTATATGTGCCCTATATACTATGGAAAAGCTGGGGTTTTCCTGAATAGAGTACTTTTGGTAGCAGCCAACAGGAAATTTCGAGCTTGTAATACTTTCCCGTGCTTACCATTCCTGTTTACCAGCAGCAATGCTTATACAGTGTGACCAATGACACAAAAACAACAACAAAGTCAAGCTCAAGGCTACACAATTTTAGGACTGTCTGAGAGGAGCAGCAGAGCTGAAGCTGAACAGTGAACTGGTGAACCTGTGTCTCCTGACACACGGTAATGTGTGTATCATGTGTATCGTGACTTCCATTTCCCTATCGCAATTTTACTATCAAGTAAAGATAACAGACAATTGTTGGAAGACGAACAAAGCTAGCTAGAAGTCACCTGTCTCACTAGTCAACAAACAACAGACCCCACAAAAAGGGAACAAACACAGAGAGGGTTGTTTTTCATGTGTAACCCTTTATGTGTACAAAAAAGTCCAGTACCTTGTAACCAGATTTGTTTGAAAAACAAAAATATTGTTGTTCGCTGTTTGAATTTGAAAGAGTCATTCATCAGTTTTTCACAGGTAAGTATGTTGTTAGCTAAGTTGCTGATGCATAGCAGAAGCATGTCAACAAAACAAATTGGGGAAAAAACTAAACACTGTAATGAAGACAGTTCCACACCCACAAGCCCGACGCAAAACATTGACATGGTGAAAGAAGGACATCATGAACAAGTGGAAACACTGGGAGTACTGTCAACTGCTCTGTTCTCTGCTAAACCAGCTAAACATGTTATAACACGTCAAACACACAAGCCCCAACACACAGGGACTATGGGCATAACATGCTGGGATGCTGGTGTATTTATCTTACAGCATATATTGTACTGTATAAATCTAGGGGATTACACACAAAACCGCAAAGGACTTGGGCTCAGTTAAAGTGCTATTTAAAGGGACAGAATGGAGAGTTTAAGTCTAAAACTCTGACTAACCCAAGGTCATGGCCTGACAAACTCCAACCAAACAACAGTTGGTTCTATGGAGGTTGGCACTGATTAAAGCTGGCTTGTCAACGGATGTATTTTGGCCACATATTTGGTTATGGTGTGACGAAAGGTGTTCTGACATTTTAGTGAGGTTTCATGGCCACAACCACAAAACTACAGGGTGAAAAGCCAAGGAAGCTACTGGGAAAGGCAAATGTGTGTGTCAGTATGTCACACATGTGACATCAAAAGGAATTTGCTTGCTAATAGCTAATTACAAAAGTGTATCTTCAGAAGGCTCAAACCTACACACTGTTGCATCGAGAGGCAGGCCAGAAAGGGGTTCAAGGAATCATATGGCAAAGTAAAAGTGTGTAAAACTCTGGCTCTGTGGGGATGCTCTGTGGGGATACTGTGTGTGTGTGTGTGTGTGTGTGTGAGAGAGAAAGAGGGGGAGACAGCTAGCTGCACCATCACTGCCAGCTACCTGCATGAGTCTCTGCAAGTGAGTCAGCAGAAAATTCCAGAACTGGTACGTCGCTCACAAACAGGCACACACACACACACACACACACACACACACACACACACACACACACACACACACACACACACACACATCACTGGATGTAAAAGCTAAAGGACCCTCTACCCTTCCCAATCCATCTCCTGTCTTGCTTGATGAATGTGCATGTCTCTCTGAGCCTTGCCTATTTTTAGGCACTCGTGAGGCAGGCTGGGAGGGAGTGGGGGAGTGAGAGTGTGTGAGTGTGTGTGAGTGTGTGTGTGTGTGTGTGTGTGTGTGTGTGTGTGTGTGTGTGTGTCTATTTTTATACGAGTGGTGTGGATACAAAATATAAAAGTGACCAGCTATACTGATAGCATCATGTGTTAAACCGCACATTACCAAATGTCCACACTGCTGTCTAAAGTGTGCCTGTTATAGTTGAATGATTCATGTCTGCAGTATGATTAAGCATGTAACTGAACAATCAATTCCAACGAAGAACACAAGTGAGAGGAGCGAATGAAAGTGTGTGAGTTATGAAAAAAAAAACAATAAAAATGGCAAATAGAGCACCAGCATGATACACAGCCATACAGGCAGAGGAGCTACGACCTCTTCAGAGACATTTGAACTGTCACATCCTCACTGACCCCTGAATACACTTGAGATATTGGGCTAATCACATGGATAAACAAAATGTACGGCATTTGACATACATCATTTGACGGATCATATCATTTGACAAAGCGTGTAGGTGTAGGTGAAAGGAGTCCTTTTTTGTAATAAATATAAGCTGAACTGTTGGAGGTCTGCCCCCGACACCTCTCCAGCTTGCCCAATCATGTCTGTAACCACTTACCTCGAGAGCTCGTCGCCAGGTCGGCCACTTTTTGGAAGGCATCGAGGAACGCTGCGGTGGCCACCACCGTGGTTCTGGAGAAACAGACAAGCAGAGGCACAGCACAGGTGTCACAGGTTGGGCTTATCCACTTTCCCACCACAGCAGTGAGGCTTTGACAGCCAAGATCAAATAGAGGCTTACGCTTACAGGTCTGCTCAGCCAAGATGATATAGCTCTTAACTTTTGTGAAGGTTTAGAGTAGAAAGCTTGTAAAGAAAAGCAGCATTTCTTAGGAGGACAGTCAAAAGGGTGGGTGAAACAAGAACACAGAGCGAAATATGCATTAGCGCGAACAGGAACATGACTCCCTAAATCGACCACAATGCACTGCTTGCCTTTATCCTGACTAGAACAAACAACATGGGGTTTGTCTGTCTCTATCCATCATACCCTCTCTATAACACCTGATATGATGGCTTTAAGGTGTACAGTAAGTGATAAGTAACTCACTTTCCATCACGAGTCAAATTCTCAACCCCACCATGATGGAAAAAAAGAGGGAGAAGAAGGGAGAAAAAAAAAAAAAAGTACTCGGCATAGTGATTTCTCCTCAATGTTTGGAATGTCTGACGGGGGCAGACAACTGTGAAATCTGATCATGTGTTTCAGGGTTTCCACTGCCTGCCACGAGCGAGCGAGCGAGGGGAGAGAGGGAAGGACCGAGAAAGAGAAGCTGCAGCCAAGGGGCGAGAGGGCTAGTGCAGGCTCCAGCACTGTCTGATCAAAACAGTAAGGTCATGTGCACGACTGGACTGCACGTGCTTTCCATTGGGCACGTTGTGAACCAAATACTGCAAACGCAGTGTAGCCCACTAGTTTAGGTCTGCCAACCACATGCTGTGGCACAATTAGGCGAGTTGGTTGTAAACCTCACCGACCATTTTCAGAGTTCAACATCATCCACAATCTGACAGGGGTTACGTGAGTCTTAGCTGAGCCCAGCTCCTGAAACAGACAGCAATACAACACAGCACAGCAAAGCAAAGCAAAAGAGGTAACATGGGAGCGGCTCTTTCTTCGCAGGGTGATAAAAATACTCTCTCTCTCAGAATAAAACCCTCCTCCTCCTCCCTGGGACGAAGGAAATGAGGATCTCCTAATTCTTTTCTATTTTAGGAGGAGATAGAGCCTCTGGCTTCAGCTGCAGGATGGTTAATCAGGTCAAAGGATGGGTTGAAAACAACAGCGTGAAACGTGTGTGAACTAAGACTACTCAAATAACTTTCACTTCCGCCCCTCTCCAACACACACACACACACACACACACACACACACACACACACGTTCCATGGCTACACAGTGTTGACATAGGATGAACATAAACTGGGTCCTATTCTTGTCTAAGGCATCGGGCATGTGTCTAATTCCAACATGAGATGCAGTATTGTGGGTGGGCCAAACTGCTCTAGAGGGAAAAGTCCATCAGGCCTGCCTAAGAAAATATTTAGTTTACAAATCTACTGATTTGATTCTAATGTCAAGCACATAGTTCAGAGTGGACCAGAGAGCTGAGGTTACGCCACAGGAAAAGAAGCAGAGATGACCAAAAAAAAACAGTAATTATGGAGCTTTGTAGTTCTGTTGCACAGACTAAATTACAGAGCTTTTGCCTCCGGGCTTCATTTGGAAGGCTCTGAGCCACCATTTCAAGCTCTATGCCGTTCCGCCCTCACAGAATGTTCCAGAAGCGGAGTATCAGACACCAATATGCTTTCAACCGCCCAGACACCCTGTCCTGGATTGCACGTGGTGTTTAAAAAACACTTCATCTCTCTGTAATAACACCTTACAGCACACCAACAATGAACATTCGAGGAAATGCCAGACACGCTCCCAGACAACACAACACAACTGAAACCGAAACAACTCGAACGTCAATGCCTTCTGATGCAATGAAGTGGCAGATTTATGGCCTGCAAGGTGATGGTGGCAGAACTAACACATGGGGAACCATGGGGACCCTCCTGCCACTTCTGCTTTCTCATACTGGGCACTTCCTTTTGCTTTGTGACCAGCAGGCAGGACTGCGCTCTGTCTATGTGTTCTCCACCTTGACACAAATGCAAAGAGAAAAAAAAAACACCACACTGAAGCAAGATCCCTTCACGGTCTTCTGCACTGTCCTTGGGACCAGTATTTGATGTGGACATGCTCCGTCTCGTTACTTGTCATCACCTCATCACAACTAACAACTCTGCAAAGGCAGTAGATTTGAGCAATCCTGATGATCAGACAAATACAACTCACCTTAGCTGGGACTGCAACTTTGAAGCTTTGCTAATAAAATCCTCCCAGATCGGATAACTGCTCTGTAGGGGAAAAAAAAAAACAAAGAACAAGACATCTCAAAAACTTTAAAAAAAAGAGCTCAAGCACAAAAGTATAAAAGCACTGAAACTAGGCTGAGCTCAAAGTTTGTGTCAGATACCTGGGTTAAGACTGCAGACAGATAGGGCGGTCACTCAACATTTCAGTGTAACAGGGCACACTATACTGCCATACCAGCCTATATGGGTCAGGGTGAGAGTCTCTTTAAGCAACACATCTTGACCCTTGTGGGTTGCCCTAAGGGGTCATAATTAGCGCTAATGAGATATTTCACATTCCAAAATTCTTTGCTGCTATAGCAAGCCATTATACGATTGGGGTGCAGAAATCAGCTTGAGATGTCTGGCATTGATTTGTTGCCATCACTCTCAAAATGTCACTCTGACATGCAATTCTATACCCATGTCTAGAAGGGGGGGGGGGGGATTCTGACTGAAAATATGTGAGTGTGTGTAAGTAAGTAGGCCAAGTTTGTGTGTATGCGTGTGTGTGTGTCTATGTCTGAATACCTGAGAGAGAGAGAGAGAGAGAGAGAGAGAGAGAGAGAGAGAGAGAGAGAGAGAGAGAGAGAGTTGCTGGTGCATGCACCACCTTTGTTATTCCAGATGACATTCAACATAATTCCAACTGGCTGGAATGGGCGAACCATAAATGCTCCTCAACTCCAACAGAAACAAATTAAGCACTATGTTTTTGAAGACTGAATTCACGAGGCACATACTGGTCTATGTTTCCCTGTACAATATTCAATACTGCATATGTTTGCTTGCAGTGTTCAAGAACGTTAATGGTGTTCAGCATATTCTCTCTAGCCTAGTTCTGCCAGCTCTACAGATGTATTATTACAATTTACCACTTGGCAAAAAATAAGACCAGAGCACCCCTCTGAAAGAGTGCAGTGGTGGAGAAACACTATCACTACATATCCGTAATGGCAAAGCAGAAATCAAACTCATGGGACCTTCAAGAGAGCTGTAGGGCCGGACGGCACTAACAGAATGAGATAACAGACATTGAGGATTTGATTTGACACCATTAACTGTGGTCAGTTTTTCATTGTAAGTATCCACCCAACAGTTGAAATTCAAAAAGTTGGCAATGCAGAATATCCATTAGTTGACCTAGGTGGCAAAAACAACATTCCGAAAGAGCAGGTCAGTTACAGCCAAAAGATTGTAGGAAGTTTTTTGTTTTTTTTCTTGTTACTGTTGAGCAACTGTCAGGTGCTGCCCTGTGTCGAGGAGATGCGTCAGACTGATAGTTGCAAAAAAGTTAGGATTTTTTTTTGTGTGTGACTTATGACATTACCATGACGCAAGTCACTTAAAGGTAAATCACACAGATGGCAAATAACTTTATTAGCCCCAATTACGTTGCAGCGACCCAGTCATCAACCTATTCGAATACTGGACTTTAGCTGATGCCGCTCATTTTGCATCGTCAGATCTTCATACCTAGCTAGAGGTAAACATCTTAATTAGGAAAGGCACGTGTTATTTAGCGATGTTAGTTCAAAGGTTTCTATACCAGCATTAGTTTGCCTGCGTAACCCCACCACAAACGTTACCTTAACCCAACATAGAAATAGAGTTCTAACACCAAAATCGACCAAAAGGATAGTTTATGACTGAATAAGTAAAGTCCAATAAAATAGCAGTTAGAATTGACTTTACCTTCATGTCACCGATTATGGTTTGAAAAAGCCCTCCAAGTGCACTGCATTCTTTTTCAATAACAGCCTCCATTTTTACAAACAACCTGGTCAGGTATGCCTTTCGAACTCCCTGGCTAGCCAACGACTTATTGCTTGGTTGGTTTGCTCGCGTAGAGGTGCTTACATTAGCTGGTTCTCAGATCAAAAGAAATTGCTCGCTCCAATCCAAATATTTTGATGTATGGGGTCGCGTACTGCTTTTATTCGAAAGAATACGAAAATATAACTCTTATTCTGTCTGTCACGGTAGTGCCCTGACTTTCGCTAACTAAGGGTGTTATAACTAGCTAGCGAACAAAAATTGGGGGATGCAAAGAGTGGATGGCGAGATTTAAAACCCCACTTCCCCACAATGGCACGCATTCCATGACTGATGCACAGCCCCCGAAAATCTGCTAACGTTTACATACAAAACAGTTGGCGTGGATTGTATTCCCAGTCTGAAAACGTAACACTATGACTCCGACGGGGTAAAATAATATCCATAGCACGAAGTCAAATGAAACTCCTTTTTGCTGAGTGTAATGCCATAGAACCAGCGACAGTGGCTCCAGAGTTGTGAGCACAGTTGTGTTTGCGCGTCCGTAAAGCCCAAGAGCGCGCCTCTGTCGTCACCCCGCCCCTCTCAAGATTTGGGGGAGGGGTGGAGGGATGACTTGCTTCCAAAGTTGTGAATGATAGCCTCTGGTGGTTATGGTAGGCACTTCAGCTTGCACTAATATGCACTAAATAAAAAATAAAAATAAACGTTTTGTTTGTTTATCTGGACTATGCATCAACAGATTTTACTATTTTTGTTTAACGTTATAACGTTTAACGTCATATAACTATTCAATATACAGCAGGCTATGATACCATTCACTCTGTGTGACAGATTAAATAAGAAAACCTTTAGTGAAATACAACCATTCAGAAAGTATTCAGACCCCTTCTCTCTTTTCACATTGTGTAATGTTGCAGCCTTATTGTTTTTATTGTTATTTGTTCATTTTCCCCCTCATCAGTCTACACTCAAAGATTTATTGAAAAGAAAAAACTGAAATATCACATTGACATAAGTAGTCAGACCCTTTACTTAGTACTTGAAGCACCTTAAGCAGTGATTACAGAAGTCTTCTTGGGTATGATACGACAAGCTTTGTGCACCTGGATTTGGGGATTCTCTGCCATTCTTCCCTGCAGATCCTCTCAAGCTCTGTCAGGTCTCTCCAGAGATGTTCAATTGGGTTCAAGCCAGGGCCCTGGCTGGACCACTCAATGACATTCACAGAGTTGTCCCTAAGCCACACCTGTGTTGCCTTGGCTCTGTGCGTAGGGTCATGGTCCTGTTGGAAGGTGAACCCTTTGGTCCATTCTGGGGTCCTGAGCATTCTGGATCAGGTTTTTAAGTAAGGATATATCTGAACTTTGCTCCGTTCAGCTGTCCCTTAACCCTGACCACATGCTGAAACCCTGCCGCTGAAAAACAACTGCATGATGCTGCCATTGGGCGGTGCCTGGTTTCCTCCAGACATGAAGATTAAAATTGACGCCAAACATTTCAATCTTGATTTCATGAGAGCAGAGACCTGAGAGTGCTTGAGAGTGTCCAAACTCCAAATGGAGAGGCTTACAATTGGCCACTCTGCCATAAAGCCCAGATCGGTGGAGTGTTGTCCTTTGGGAAGTTGCTCCAATCTCTTCACAGGATCTCTGGAGCTCAGCCAGAATGACTATTGGGTTCTTGGTCACCTCTCTTACCAAAGCCCTTCTATCCTGAATGCTCAGTTTGGCCAGTCGGCCAGAAGCGTCCAGGTTGTTCTAAACATCTTCCATTTAAGACTTATGGAGGCCATTGTGCTCTTGTGAACCTTAAATGCAGCACACATTTTTGTAGCCTTCACCGGATCTGTGCATGTCACAATCCTGTCTCAGCTCTGAGGGCAGTTCTAGAAAAAAAGTGGAAGGGTCTGAATACTTATTTGTCCATCATTTTACTGTAATGGTCATATTATGGCATTCTATTGATACCAAAACAAACCTCTTGCTCAAGCATTGAATTTGCACTCAAACCCTCCTGGGTTCGGCGACGCTCGCTAAGCGGTTTAGCATGCTAGATTCCAGGCTAAAAAAAGAGAACGCACCTTTATCGGGTTCGGCGAAGCAACTTCTGATAAATTACCATAGTAACATATCACTTAGCACTAACCTGCTCCAGGGCAGGCTAACCAAAGTTTAGCTGGCTAAACTTGCCACACCCACGCCAAAAGGAGGGATCCCATTGACAAGGAGTCATATTATAGTTTGATTACGTAGGAAGAGTTCTTTGCGATCGCCAAGATTTTTCCATCATGATGAGTTCTTGTACAAGTGCTACCAATCCACCCGACAAGGAATAATTAATTGAAAAAACCTTCTCGAGTCATTTATTGCATACACCACCGTCGAACATTGAATGTTTTCACTTTCTTGCGAGTGCTTTCATTTTTGTAATGTCGGCGATGCGGAGAACAAAGCACTCATAATTATATGACATTGGTACAGTTGATAAACCCGAAATAACTTTCATGCGCAGCCTGAGACGTGATTTTTAGTTTGCACATGAATACTAACGTTTTCTTTGATCCCAGGAAATTTGAGCACATAACCCATCTCTATTACGGAGATATTGGCTAAAGTTGTTTTACCTACTTTAACTTACATCATTGCAAACGTTTAGTTTTCCAAACGTGTTTTGTGCAGTAGTGAATGGTGGATGGTAAGGTGGATGCATGATAAGAAGAGACAAATAAACACAATTTCTTTCATTGCTTCAATTTATTGAATTTCTTATTACAGTTTTTATCCATTGCTTTAGGCAATTGCACGAAACAGAAATTACATTCTCAAAGCTCTAAGTGCATTTGGCCAAATAGCCTATGGTTCAGCACAACTACATAGATCACCTTCAAAAGGTCATATCTCACCCAAAACAGTTAAGTCAAGCTTCAAAACCAAATCATTTTCTCATAAAAATAGTCAGTGCCCCCAAAATGAAAAGTTCCTTCCCGAAAAGAAAAGGACATTCTCCAAGCTTTGCATATATTTGCCAAAATAACCTGCTGTAGATGGTTTATCAAAACACTATGGCACACCTGCAAAAGGTCATATCTCTCCCAAAACAGACAACTCATCAATTAAAACTAATTCCTTTTCTCATACTGATAGTCAGTGCCACCCAAATGAAAAGTCCCTTTGGCATTGTTTAAGCACTGCAGGTCAAAACGTTTAGATGTCTTGTCAGTATGTCAGTGGAACATAGAAATATCCCTCATGTGCACATTTCAATCTTGGCTTAGTCCTTTGACACTGAATGGTTACTGTAGTAGATGTTTTCTTTCCAGAATACTATGTGTATCAAACAGAAACAAATTCAAAAGGAGCCAACAAGGTTTCACATGGCGAACTGCATTGGACTCATGCCATGGAAATTGTTACAGTATGTAATTGCAAAACAGAAACAGAAAATGTGTACATCAAAAAACACTGTCAAACAAAAAGAACATCAAAACTAAAATTAAGTATAGCCTACACTACTGTAACAAAACATACAGAAGGAAAGGAAGTCTTCAGTCTTCGTCCTCACTCTCCTGCTCAGCCTCAAGCTCACGTCTGTCTGGCCACAGATTCTCATCTATATCGCATCTTATGTTCTCCCTTGCAATGCAACGTGGGAAGAATCGGCGTGCATGCCGCAACCATCCCCTGCAATGATCAGCCGTTACATCCTCACAAGCAGCATCCATTGCTTGGAGGAGGGACCTCTGATTTAGAGCCCGATGCTCGTAGAGTAGACCCTCCACCTCCAAGCTGAAAAAAACTCCTCAATAGGATTTAGAAATGGGGAGTAAGGGGCTAGGAGCATCATCACCATCCTTTGATGGGCAGCGAACCACGCCCTGAGCGGGCCACGGTGAAAGTTGACAATGTCCCACACAATCACATACGTTGGCAGGTGAGGCCCTACCAAACCCCCCTCATGTAGAGGGATAAGATCAACGTAAAGGCGGTCTAAGAACACCAGGAGCTTCTGGGTGTTGTATTGGCCGATACTTGTGGGTGACTAACCCGTTTTCGGATATTGCAGCACACATTGTGAGGCAGTTGCCCTTGCTCGTTTGGTGCTTCCATGTTCATACTTGTCAACTGTACTGAACTTTGTCAAGCTCTAGATGTTTGATGGAAGCATTTATACTCCTGGATAGCACCTGTCAGCTAACTAAAATTACTGAGCGATCGGTGATCGGATGTGAGAAACTCCCCCTTGATTAGTAAAGTTCTAGTTGCACCTGAAAAAATGAAGCCGATAATCCAAGAGATCCATATTACAGTATATACCATGATGTTTTTCATGGTATTATGTGCCTGAACGATTGTGACAGTGGAGTGAACTATTCTGCAGGTGATGATGTACAGAAGGAAATTATGCCAACATGTTTTGCAGCGAACAACCACTTGACTGAGAAGCAACAGTCAGTTTAGACCAGCAAGATGTATTCAATTGGTAATTGGGCTAACTGAAGGCAATTGTACCTAACCATTTGCACAGATGTGCTAAATCATTTGAAATGTGTGCAAGCTGTAGGCAATTGTACTTGTCATTTGCAAGGAGTTTCTAAAACAATTGCAATTTGATTAAAGGAATGAGAAATGCCAATCGGTTTTGAACAATTGCCCAGTGGTTTGGAGGTTTGCACGTGTTGTTTTGAAAATGTAATTTCTGTTTCGTGAAATTGCCCAAAGCAATGGATAAAAACTGCAATACATTCACATTTAGTCATTTAGCATGTGAATGTCCCTAAGGCCCTAATGTTCTACGGGAGCTTGTTCCAGAGTCGTGGCCCCAGTGAGGAGAAGGCACAATCTCCCATTTTAGTCAATTTTGTCCGGGGAACTGCAAGGAGGTACTTTTGGACCTAAGTGTCCTGGATGTGAAATGAGGGGTGAGGAGGTCCTGGAGATAGGTTGGACCGGTAGTGTTTATGGCCTTGTGAACTAGGAGAAGGACTTTGAAAATATCGATTTGGTTAATTGGAAGCCAGTGAAGGGAGTGGAGGACTGGGCCGATGTGTTTCCGATTTCAGTGTAGACCTGCCAGCAGACAGTTGCAGTAGTCAAGACAGGAGCTGATGAATGATTTGTTGTTAGGTAGTTTCAGCTGACATTGTTGGTGCAGCTAAAGAAGGTATCAATTTCTGTTCAACAACAGGTTACCATAACAACTTGTGAGTTAAGATGGCTGTCTTTATCATGGACAGACTCAGATTCTTCATACATTTTTGCACACAAAACACGCCCTGTCACCTATTGTTGACATCCGAGACAAAAAGAAATGTGAGAGGAGTGAGAGAAACACCTCAAAAGTACATGAGGGCAGTCGTACTGTTCAAGACCCTTTGTGGATGAGTGAGAGAGTTGGAGGTTACTGGAGAGGTGATTTGGTAGGAAAACACATCTAACTAAAGAACAAGTGTGCGAGATCAGTTTTGGTCAACATCATGAGCTACCTGTTAGCTGTGCCTCTCCTTGTTCTAGTTCTAGTCATGGAGACTGGAGCTCAGGAGAACCCACTTCTGCCCTTCACAGAGCACCTGGATTCAGATGCGATGGTCACCCTGAGATGGGGCTTTGACGAGATTGAAGGCAACATTACCTTTGAGCTGTGCATCAATACCACAGGCTGGATTGGCTTTGGGTTGAGTCCCAATGGGGACATGGTAGGAGCTGATATTGTCATTGGAGGAGTGAACTCAGACGGCATTTATTTTGGGGTAAATATAACTGAAATTATGCTCATGCTTTTTTTTATCCTTCTATCTTTCATCATCCTCTTCGCTGGCCCTACATTCCCACTTCCTCTTCTCTATAGCTTCATTAATGATAGCCAACTACTAACATAGAACATTGTATGTGACAGTGTCCGTAAATCTTTGATTTCGTATAATCCTGCTTATTTCCCCTTGTCCCTGTGGGGAAATGTTTGATGAATATTTGATTTCTGAATCCAGCATATTCATAATTCTTCTGATTGAATGAACCTTTGAAGGATTACCATGGTACTGGAAAAGTGAGGCCTCTTCTTGACGAGAAACAGAGCTACAGTCTGCTGTCGCTATCTGATGCTGACGGAAAGACCACCATGAGGTTCGAGAGGTCCATCAAGTCTTGTGACGTGGACGACCGTCCCATTACTGTGAGGCTCAAACACATCCAAACAATATCCATTTTCCCAGACATGTTAGCTTCAGCTTGTGATATCTGCTAGTTGTTCAATTAAGTTTTAGAGTATTAAAAGGCAGACATACAGTGCTGGGAATTACTCTCTCCACTGTGTCTAATATGCAAGGGACCGAGAATGCTTTCGTTACTCTTGAATTTGTATTGTAAATTTAACATTTTGAACAGTCAACTCCAAAATAACTCCACTCTCCACTTAATGCTGTACAAATTCCCTTAGTTTCCCAAAGTTACTAAGGAATCAGTCCTACACAACTTCTAGAGCGTAATGAACCAGTATGAGAATCCTTTTTACAGATCCTGTATTTACATTTACACATTTATTTATTTAACCGATTGTGTTATCAAAAGTGACTTATAGCACTGTGCAGGTATGTATTTTAACCAGTTTGCATGTTCCCTGGTTGTCATGGCCACAGCCTTTGTTTTGTTTTTTCTTTGCGGTTGAGCAACAGGGACACTTGGGGCATTGCTTTACTTTCTTTACAATGTTCACCTTTGTTCTCTCCAGTGAAATGGTGGAAATCTCCATTGTATGGTTCTTTGGGTTTTACTGGCACACCTTTTTTTCCTTAGGGGATGAGTCTGACATCCCTTGACATTTTTATATATTTCACCTATATAAAAAACTGGCTAGATAAGCTTATATTCAGCACAACCTCAGCAAAAATAATCTGAGAGCATAAATAAAAAAATAAAAATTCAGAAACCTTTTTCAGAGGTGCTAAGATATTGTAAAAAAAAACACGTAAACATTCATTGTGCGAGATAGTTGTCCACACACCTGTAATAGACCCCCTCCCCACTGAGGTAATAACCCATCAGTCTGGAATGTCATTGTGGTGTCTCTACCCTCTACACATTGTGAATTGTAAAAAAAAAAAAAAAAAAAAAAAAACAGAAGAGTAAATAAAGGCCTTTTTACATTTTATTGAAAATGAAACGAATATCAAAAATTGTCAGTCGATGAAATACGATTATTGATAATATATTATAATATTATAACTTTATCTTTGGTAGGCTGTTTGAGTTTCAGAGCTGATAAACTGTTGAACCACGTGGCCTTTTTATGGGCTACATCACATACATTGTTCACTTTAAAAGCTAGGCAAAGGAGCATTTGCTGGAAGCACTCGTCGCAAAAATTATCCTCAACGGGGTTGCGTGGGTGAAATGAACTGCTTTAATCCAATATATCTGACTAACATTAATGATACAGTTTTTACAGATAGCTGATACTGCTGTGCCAACACAGTATGTTGATAAAGCCTAAAATAAGTTTTTATGAAAAGGGTAAGACAATTTAGCCTGGATACCAGACCGAACCACGCCCACAACATTTGAGGTCTGGAAGTTCGGTCTGGCACTGCTCCTTTGGGGAGAAATGATCAGAGTTCAGAAACTGATCTGACCAATCAAATTGTAAGGGCGGGCTTTTATACGATGATGGACAAATGATCAACCGTAACGTAATCAACTACGTCACCAACGCTTGAGTTGAATTCGTATTCAACAAACTTGGCTGCCGCTGGAGAGCTAAAATTTGGGGATTCAAGTCTGTTTTAGAAGACAGCGCATTCCTTTTGAAAGAGGAACAGAGACACGCTTTCAAGGTATTTGTCACTCTTCCTACGGGATCCAGTAAAAGTTTAATGTATCAGCTGGCCCCGATGGTCATACTACGTTGCTCTGACTGGTTCTTGGTATATCCAATTGAGCGAAGAGGCATTTTTTCCCCTGGTTCGTTGAAACACGCCCCATAATCACAGCCCAATGGAGCAGTATCAGACTTATATTCTGACTAGATTTATGAGTATGACATCGTCAGGCAAACAACAATTAAGAGATGGAGAGAAAATCAGTTTGCATGTAAAAAAAAAATGCTGATACAGCTAGCTGCAATATGATATGCTTCTAATGGAGATTTCGTTTTTTGTACAGACAAAGACAAAGGGCTACCATAGGTACATGGTTTGAGGTCTGACCATAGAGCGTACATAACAGGCACAACGTTTCACTTACAAATGTTCAATGTGATTCATTGTACAGGGAATGTAGCTGTATCAAATTAAGGAGGGGGAAGGGGATAGGAAAGTGGGTTTTGTTGATTTTGTTATGAAACGTTTCTAGGTAACTTGATGGCCCAGATAAACACAAAAGTTAGTTTCTCCTCCATTAAATATACCTACCCTAACTAACTATTGTTATATTAAGCCATTACCTCTAAAACCTTTACCAAGAACTGACATTGTTCTTAGATACAGGGACAGTGGTAACCTCTAAAAAAGAGGTTTGTATTTGTATTTTAAGTGATAAATGACCTGTTCTTAGAACAATATTCAGAATAAGCCTCACCGTTAGCATTGACATTTTCATCTCAACACTTCGACCACAATTTCCTTTGTCAAAATTCAATTCAATTCAATTTTTATTTAGAGAGAAATGCTTTCTTTCCTCAAATGTCTTCAGTGATCAGCTTCACAGTTAAGTATGTCATAGTTCCACAGAATCCTTTAGACTTGCCTAACCAGATCTCCTCCCCACTTGATCTGTAGGAGCTTCCAGTCAAGCTGATCTATGCTTATGGGCTGACTGATGACATTGCGTACCACAGGGAGCGCCGGGGCACCAAGGAGCTGAATCTCCTGAAGTACATGCCCCGCTCCGTCCCCACCAACAGCCACTACTTTGACATGACCATGATGAATGTAAAACACTCCACTCAGAACTCTTTTATTTGCACCTAAAAATATTAGAACAGATTTGTGTTAGAACAGTGATTTGAACTGGACAATGAAACCTTGCTTTTGTAGTTCACAGTTCCTGCTGAAGAAACTCATTATGGATGCAGGCTGATGAATGCGCCCACATTTGTTGAGAAACAACACATTTATCGGGTAGGCTGGACTTTGTATTTTAAATGAATAGATAGTACACGTAAAACAGGACATTCATTATTGTTAAAGTAATTTTTTATGTTATTTACTCTGCTTCAAGTTATAAATAATGCTTATCAAAGGTTTTCTTGTCTATGCAACACACACACACACACACACACACACACACACACACACACACACACACACACACACACACACACACACACACACACACACACACACACACACACACCCACACCCCCACCCACACCCACAACCACACACACACACACACAAGCAAGTCTGGCTGCATAAAGTTAATACTAAACTCTTTAGGGTTTCCGAACTATTCAGATTCTATACTATTTAATGTTAACCTTTCTCGTCGAGGATTTGAAATATCACCATAGGGAGAAGGTTAAGGGTTTTAAGTTTAAACTGATTTTTCTGTTGAATATTTCATACGCAAACAAACTGCCATTCAGTTAACCATAATCTGTGACGTCAAACAGGAATCCAAAGACAAGCGACATGTTGTACTCAAATAAAGTCTCTCACTTTAGAAATGTTTCCTTTCTGTGGTTTTCTGAGACTGCCTGATTACACTGTGCTCTCACTGCCCCTAATCTAGATCCAGCCATTGATTGAGCATCTGGAACTCGTGCATCATTTGCTGCTCTACAAATGTCCACCACATGTGAACGACACCTTTCAGGAGGATTGCTTCACGAACCCTATCCACCAACACTGCTTTCAAGTTGTAGCTGCATGGGGCGTTGGGGGAGAGGTGAGTTTCCTAGGAATAAAACGTGAAAATGAACAATTGAGGGAAATGTAAGAGTTAACGTGTGTTTATGGTACTACTGGTTCGTGCAGATGTCTCTCAATTAGCAAAAGGTATTGCGTTACGTTTTTACAAAGACTGATGTGGAAATATTAATCCTTTTTTTATCGAAGGACTTTGAGGTCCCAGAGAATGTGGGGATTCCTATTGGAGGAGATGAAGGAGACTGTGTGTATCGCCTTGAGATCCACTACAACAATCCAACCTTGACTGAAGGTATTATCCAGAACCGCCATCATTTCTACGTTATATAACAGGGGTTAGATCCTAGATTTAGTAGTTTGGACAATTTTGGTTTTGGTATGTGGGCTTACAATGGGGGCTTACAATGTACAATGTTATGCCTCTCTTCAATAAACACCTTTACAGTTCTTGTGGGCCTTTAAGTTAGTTACAGAAAACTACTATCAGTTTTGGCGGCAGGGTTTAAAGTAGATAAGATACCTGTGTCAAACTAAGTGATGTTAAATAATCCCTTACCCTGTATTAATTAAAATCTGGAAATCAAAACAAATTATGAAGTAATGTTTACTTACTTTACTAATGTTTACTGCATGGCATGCCTTTCCACAGTGGCACACTTTTAAATTGTTCTCTTAAGTTCTAAGATGTCACACTGATGTAAACTTCCCTCTCAGGTCGTGTGGACAACTCAGGTCTGCGGCTTCACTACACTCCCAAGCTCCGGGAGCATGATGCAGGTGTTCTGATGGCTGGTTTGGTTGTGTCCGGTGGGTATGGCATCCCACCCAATGCCTCGGCTTTTCACACATATGGTCTGTGTGACACATCCGTTATCCCACAGGTACTTTAATTGTCAGTCTGTTTGGGCACTAAGTGATATGTCTTGGTGAAATTTGCTATTCCTGTCTCAGTAAATAAAGTAAGTAAGTTCAAATCATTTACATAAAAGACAAAATTCTATATATTTTGATAATTCCTGAGTAGCAAGTAATGGAACTTAACCGAACCTCATGACTAAGTGACTTCTTCCCTTTTTCTTTTGTGTGTGTGTGTGTGTGTGTGTGTGTGTGTGTGTGTGTGTGTGTGTGTGTGTGTGTGTGTGTGTGTGTGTGTGTGTGTGTGTGTGTGTGTTTGTGTGTGTGTGTGTGTTTGTGTTTGTATGTGTGTGTGTGTGTGTGTGTTTTCCTCAGTCTGAAACAGGATCTGATCTCCAGGTGTTTGCAGTTGAACTGCACACTCACCTGGCTGGGCGGAAGGTTCGGGTGGGTCACTTCAGGTGAGAGAGAGAGGAGAAAATAGCTCTGAGTTGAGCTTGTTCCTGGATTACCTGTGCAGGTTAGGTTAAGGTCACGTCACATTTATGTAATCAGTCTCAAAAGAAAAAGAATAAAATGTAACATTACAATTACAGTATAAAAGACTGAGAGTGTGAACATAGAACGTGAAAGCACAATTGCAAATGAAAATCATTGTAAAAAAGCTTAGGCTGGAAATCAACCTTACCTGAAGTATTTGTATTGGTAAAAAACGATATGGATACTAATGGAAACAAAAATCTTACTGCAGCAATGAAAATAAAAATATTTGTGTCTTGTGGGAATGAAACGATTTTCAAATTTGTCAGCCTAGTTGTGAGGAGATATCTGTTCCATTTAATTTCAGGGATGGCAAACAGATTGGATTTATGGCCTTGGATGAGCACTACAACTTTGAATTTCAGCAGGCCAAAAACCTTGGCAAAACAAAAACTGTTAAAATGGTCTGTATCTACTATAAATTGTTTTGTAGAGTTTTATCATGTATGATAAGGATGGGATAGACCTGTATGATGAAATTTTTCAGCTGTAGGCCTGGAGTTCACAGGATGTGTGGTACGAAAATGTGTTCTGTGTGGGTAGGGCCTGGGTGTATAGAGTATACTTTGAAACGTTGTTCAACTTTCTTATTGCAATAACAAGACTTATAACTGCTGTGTGTAGATGAATATGACCGGCTTTTATTTACAGGGAGATTCTCTTCTGGTGGAGTGCACGTATGATACCACTAATCGAACCGAAATGACATGGGTTAGTATGTATCGTGTTTCTTGCTGGTTTAACCCCCAGAGTTGAAAAAACCTGAGGTGTCACACACACACACACACACACACACACACACACTCACAAACACATTCTTAGTGAAAGACTGTACCATTCACCTATTACAGTAGACAGTAGAGAGGAGAGAGTGGGGTAGACAGTCATGGACTATGGAACATTCACAGCTTTGAATTCCACTGCCGGAGACACTACTCTCATGAGACTCCAGCCTTTAAACTTCTTTCTCATGTCAGGGTGGCTTGGGCACAAAACAAGAGATGTGTCTGGCTTTCCTCTTCTACTATCCTGCCTCCAATCTAAGCAACTGCTGGAGTTTCCCTGAATCTAATTCCCTGATGACTATGCTGGGAGCATCAACCCAACAGTAAGATACAGGCCTATGTCTTAAAAAGACCCCGTTTGCGAATATACCTCACCAATCACTGTGGTTTTGTTTGAATGTAATGTCATGGAACTCCACAAGATCACCTGTTCCTCCTTTAATTTGACTTCCAGCTCAGGTGGTGACTGGTGTTTATGTTGTGTCCACTGCTTTGTAGAGAAGTATACGTAAAGCTCACTCAGAAGACATGGGATGAAGAGGCAATCATGGAGTATGAGAAGAACTTGAGAGATCTCCCTCAAACCACTCTTGTATCTGATAGAGATGTAAGTGAATCACAAATGACAATGTAATTAAGCCAAAATGCCAAAACTGTTTTCCAAGGGAGAAGACCCAGAGGCCAAGGCTGTCTTGAAAACAGTGTCAACACAGTTGAACACAGACCGAACGTAAACCTCCAGAAAAAGCTCAAAACATGAAGCATATTCTAGAGTCATCAAAACAATTCTTTCATATCACAGCATAGACAGATGATCTGAGTCATGAATTGTCTTTATCTTTATCATATTGAGATACTGACCCCACTATCAGTGAGACACTCTGAATGCTTAGGTTTAAGTTGTGAAAGCACAAATGCAGGTTTGCACACTCATGGGAACCTTTAATGAGACTTTCCTATTGAATGAGATACTCTTCCCTCTCTTATTTCGGTAGAGCAACCACTGGCTTAACATTAGCAATATCAGTGACATGATGGAGAGCCCAACACCCAACTGCGAGAGGACTCCACCAGGACCAGGAGCATCAAACAAGTCCAACATGGCCCAAATGTCTTGGATTGGGTTGCTGTTGGTCTGGGTGGTTGTCGTTAAGGATTGTTGTTAATGACAGCAACATCCCAATTAGCAAACAAAGAGCTGTAATGTAATGTCAGATGTCTTAGGAAATTCCCACACCAAGCACCATTAAATCAAGTATTTGTTTAAGTCAAATAGTTCTGTTCATATGCACCGATACCTTTGTAATCTGATACTGACAACCTTTCTGTTTAAATTAGTTCATTTAGCAGTTGTTTTTGTAATCAGAAAATTAAGTTTATGATTAAGATAATATGATTTACAAAGAGATCATTTGTGTGGTTCACAATTAGATATTACAATAAAATATTATTCACAGTTGCAGATGTGATTCTGTAATTCTGTATTAAAGTATTATGTGTTGCGTCTGGAGTTAGGCATGGTGCTGACACACTTTGAAGAGAGTGAAGGGGCTGATCCAGCAGTACTGGTTGTATAGTGCGTCCTCAGGACAGTAAGACTTAGATCCATTGAATTTGAGCTCTTGTTGGAATTGTATCGAACTGTTTCTCCAAGGTCATACAGTTACCAATATTTGGGATGATGAGAGTCGGGCAGGTTTTAAGTAAGTAGAGCAGTCCCACCTGTAGTTAAAATATTGTACCACAAGAGGGCCCTAAAACTCTCAACCATCATAGCCCACTTGTATAGTCTGACTGTGAGATGCAGTGTCTCCCTTCCTTTTAATGTGATAGACGGTATTCGGTTAACCTGTCTGATACCTGGGCAAAGTACGGCCCCAGGGCCATTTGCAGCCCCTTGGCTGTCCCTGACCAGCCCTCGGAGGACAATGGTAAATTTGGAATCAAATTAAAGTACAAATTCACTGCTGCGAAAAATGAATGAAATTTTGTGCTTCTAATTCACATCTTTCATATCATTCTGCAAGTAGTTCAGTCATTTAAGGTAACTGAAATTCATCGAAACTTGAAGTCAGAAGGTGGGCAGAATTGAGTTTAGCCTATTGGTCTGGCCCTCAACAACAGTCCCGCTAGCTCATGTGGCCCCTTGGGGAAATGAATTGCCCACCCCTGCTAGGGTCTACTGCTGCATACCACCCACCAATTAACACCTAAATTGTGTCGCCGCTTATTAACTGTCACAAATCCATCAACAATGCCTGTAGTGACACAATGTTGTCATGATGGCACAAATATGTTTTCAAACTGATAAAAGTGAAACGATGGTACAGTCTGAGCATACAATATCCTTTTTCTTGTTTGGGAATTCCCCGCCCCTTCACTGCATTTCATTTGCTCAGTTGGTCTGGCAAACTACTCAACAGCGGTCCACTTCTGTCACGTAATTGGACACGCCTTTAACCAATCAGACCAACGATACTATACAACGATACAACGATCGGTAATAAAGCAAACACATATTTTTTCTGTATGAATTGTTCCAGGGCAAGTTTCTGTTCTGTTTTCAAAGAAAACTTGCCTTATCGAAGTTTTGCGGTGCTTCGGCAGCCACCATGTCCAATGTTTAAAAACTCTCCGTGCAGTAGATTTTGTTATGTAGCCGTGGTTAGTTTAAATCCGCCAATGGCGCGCCAGGTAGCCAAAAGCCAGTTTGTGATTGGCTCCAAGGATCCTGGAAATCTTGAAATGAACTGCTATCCAAAGTTTGCCAGACCCACTTCAGAGGCAAAATCAAATTGGCCGGAAGAAGAGGGGCGGGACTTCCCAGACTATCCTTTTTCATTTTCATTTTTCATTGCAACTTTTTAGCTTTTAATTTTTTTTGGTAACTAAATTGAAAGGCAAATAACTGAACTAGTATAGAATTACAGCTAAAAGCCTGACAGTTAAAATGAACATGTATGTAAAGTGTAAGGGAAAGTCATTTAAAGAAACAGGTGAAAGCTAAAGAAAGAGGAGGCTTGTTAGTGTGACAGAGAAGCTGTAATAATGTTGATTCCCTTGGTGCATATGGAAATCTTCACCCGAGCCTCACTTCTCCAGACATCTTGTGCAAGAGACACTAATATCCCGTCCCCTTACATCAGACCATGATGAAAGTCTTGCAGGGTGCAGTGACATATAGGTCCAGCATGTTTATTTATAGCAACATACTCCTTAAGGGGAGGGGCCACCCTCTGAACCCCTCCCTGTGTTTTATCATGGTATAACAAAATAGGCATTTCTGCTTTAAAGGGTTTTTTCCTTCTCTGCACAGACACAGACTACTGCATCTCTACAGAGCTGTTTGTATCGTTGTAAATACTCGTTAAGAAATCAGTTTGGTACCTTAGTATGAGTAATTCAGAGCAATTGGCATTATAACTGAAATAGGATTTTTTTTTTTTTCACAAAAAAGGAAAGATAATTTAGGTGCTACCTAAAACCAAGTTTGTATTTCCTACCAAAAACCATTATTTCAAGGACAGAAGACTACAAGCCTTGTATCCAGGTGGCACAGATGCACTTAGGGCTACTTCATTGCATTGTAAAGCACTTTGACTATTCCCATCACACCAGAAAGTGTTTCTATGGTTACAGGCCGTAGATCCACAAGATGAATACCTGGGTTGTGACTCATAAAACTGCTTTTTAGACCACTTGTAGTTTTCAATCTTATTCATTTACAGGGGGCCTTTGTTAATAGCTCTCTCTGCAGCCATGTTTTACTCTGTAAAAACTGATGAGAAAGGACCCAGATTGCAGAGTGAATGAACTTATACTTAAACATAGAGACCAAAACAGATAGACATTGCTTAAATACATATCAAAGAAACATGACAAATTCAGATATGGTGAATCAGCATTTTCTCCCAAATACTAAACTGCAAAACCTCAAATTCAAAATCAACATGAATTACAATTATAGTAAAAGGAGATGATCATCAAAGAAATGGATCAATAAAAAGTAGAGAGAAGAGAGAAAAGGGGAAATTCCCTCCAGTATTTAAAAGATTTTTTATAGATTGATATGGAAAGATTTGACAATTTGTATTGTTCACAGCAATATATTACATCAGTTTCACAACCAACTATAAAGCGCATGTAGAGATCAGTGATGTTGGACTCCCCTCTCTCATTGCACCATGCCATCCACCTGGTTGTCACTGGAGGTGTTTACTTTGAGGCAGCTGTGCTATAGCTGCCCACGAGGCAGGCAGACAGTAAACAGACAGCCCCCCGGCAGACTGCACATTGACAGCTGCTGGCTTTTTCCACACTGGCCTTCAGCAACTGCCCTGAGAACATTCAGATATTCACAGGATTCATTTGTCTTTTTTTAAACAGAGTCTGCACCTGCAAACGTTGCCACTCTCACCTGCCGTTCTGCTCCCCACACCCTCAGCAGGATCCAGGTATCTGAGTGCTGCAGACCTTTGTGTCACGCTGGCCTGTGAAATCCTAGGGCTGGCAGCAGCTGCTGTGTTGCCACTCTTATCTGTTAGCAGCTAATGGGCTGATATCAGCGGAATAAAGCCTGAGGCACAAATTGCTTTCATTCAGGAGTGCTTGTAGGAGTGTAGGTACTTGAGGCCTGTCAGCTGTCACAGAGATACTAGCTGGACATTTATCACAACCAAAAGTTGATGGCACTTTTATTGAATTGTAGTTTTAATAAGTTTGAGGTATGACAATTAATTGATTGGGAAACTAACACAACATGCACAGTTCACAAAGCCAATCAAAGCGGATCGCTACAACAGGAAAAAAATTGAGTAGGTCCGCATCTTCTTGCACACATAACAGCTCTTAAGTTCATTAAATACTATCATAAAATGCTTTTCTTTCTAACTTGGTCCTTTGACACATGCAAATCCTGTCAGTGCTTCTCATAGACACACAGATGGCCCCTAGCATTGGGGTAGTACTTCATGCAGGTAGGCAGTTAGGGTTTGATCCCCAGACACAGGGCCAGCTCGTTCCTCTGGAGTTTCCCGTCGTTGTTTACGTCACAGTGGTGCAAGAGTACGGCTCGTAGTTTATCCAGCTCAGGACCACTGATACTGGGCTAGAGGGAGAACACCGCCTTTGGCTTCATTATGTGATCAATAGTCAACTAAAACCAGATTTCAAGAAACAGTCGTGAGTATCGACCGGTCAAAGACGTGACTCACCCTGACCAGCTCCATCATGTCTTTAACGAAACCATCCACCTCCGGCCCCTCCAGGGCTCCAGTCTTGCTCTGGAACACAGAACCCATCAGCACTAACAGAATGAGACAATTTTACAACACAACTAAGACTGATAGCACTCGGCAGAATCATGCTTGACAGGAACACACACAAAAAAAGATTATAACAAAGCTGAAGAGCACGGAGACCAGCAGAGAAGATCAAGAAAAAGAACAGATAAGAGGTTAGGGCGAAAGAGCCTAGAGAGCCTCTCTGTGGCTAGAGATAGTTGCTAGGCATCAGTCTTAATATTAGTATACTGAATAGGAGGATTTGCTGTCTCGGTGATGGACCCTGAGAGATCCAGGAGAAATATGCGGTGTAGTTTCATTGTACTGTCCCCAAGGTGGTCTCTCTCTGTAATACACAGAACCCTATGGCAGATACTTACAACATCATAGTGGGAAAATATTTTTTCAAAGTCACGATTTCGTTCCACTTGACTGCCAGCCTGTGGATGTCAGGAAAAAAATACGGAAGGTTTCTTTTTTTTCCATATTTATATAATTGTTCATCATGGTGACAGGAATGACAACAGAAAACAAAAAAATGAGAATTCACACATTTAAGATAAGACTTTCGTTAGGTTTTACTGGCTGTATGATTGGATTACTTCTAAAGCTTTGTGATAGAAGAGAAGAGAAGAACTACAACAACTCACGTCAATCTTAAACTGCAACAGGAAGTTTTCTTGTAAAGACAGAATCCTGTAAGAATACACAATTGTGGACATCAGATTAAGTGTCTAACACGTGCACATGTTAGGCACAACTGTTAAAACTGATCATCTGATAGTACATAGATTCACCATAGGTTTAGTGACACACAGGCAACTTAAAGCTGCCGTCATTGACATAAGGAGTTAGGTTAACCTCTGCCAACACAGCTGCCATAAGAATCGTACCTCTCTTTTCAATGAAACTATGGCACACTAGATTACACAGAATAACTGGCTGGCAGGGACACCGGCCTATTTGGAAGTTAACTTATGGTTAATTGTTATCAGAGACTGGAAACACAGTTGTTATTCTTTAATATTATTGTTTATAGTTTTTGTAAGAACATGAAATACAAACTTAAGGATCATGTATATATTTATACACTTACGTGTTCATACACTTAATCAGAGAATGGAAACAAATGTACAATCTTACACAATGTAGTGTAATGTAATGTAATTTTCTAGTCTTTTGGCAGCCACACAGTCCTTACAGAATGAATTAATGAGTGAGACATTGCCAGATAATGACTGCATTAGCGGTGTAATATGGATCAATAGCTTGAAAACAAAAAGAACTGGCCAAGAATTAATCAAGCCCTATTTGGAGCTACTGAGCGAGTTCTCGTACATCCACAGCAGTGCAGTCCTCTGTTATATGCTTTAGTTATAAGTTCCCAGGACGTACATACCTGGCTAAATCATTTAGATCCAAACGTCCATCCTTAGTTTTGTCAAAAATGTTCATCTGTAAAGACAGAAGGCTCTTTCAGAAGTTTCAGTGGCTTATAACACATGACTATTTGCATTTACACACACATTATATATCAAAGGAATGTCTTCACACATAATATTTTAGTGGACAAAGCATCTAAAACAAGTTCAGAGTGATTGATGATTACTGCTGGTCTCCACGCCCTAGCTTGGATTTGTGCTAAACTACCTCCTTCTGAAGAGAGCTGTGTTTAATATGACTCGAGAAGGCATCTGTTATTCTGATTCTGAAAGAATCATCTGAACTGGTCCTTTTGTCTCCCAGGAAGAATTGCATTTCAGTCTTGAGAGACCTGTAGGGCAAGTGAATGTTCTCTGCAAAGGGCACTCAGCTGGAGAGCTTTTTCTTAACTGACAATCATATCTTAAATAAATGGTTTCCCTTCTAGATACTTCCTGCGACGGGTTGAAAATGGATTTGACATTCATGTCAATTTCTACCCTCACTTGAGAAACACCAGAGCACTCCTTTGGCTGCATAAAAAAAATCAATAAATACAAATTTAAGCCCTGGTCTCTCAGAAGAGAGAGAATCAATCTACCAGAAACCACAGATGTGTTCTCCTTTCTGTTTCTGTACTGCATGTCTTCCTGAGTATATTCAACAGTAACATTCTCACACAACAGCATAAGAACAATTTGAAACAACTTTTAACATAACATTTCTGCACCAGTAATATGTTTCATATATTTTCATGTCATGTTGGCGTGTGTGTTTTCTTGGTTGCAACATTTCAGGAAAGAGCCACAATTCATTAAGGGCCTTGTGTTGCTCATGAGGCTACAGTTACCATGGCATGTGTGTACTCATCCAATTTGGAGGAAGACACGTCTTTTTTATGCTGCGCTAACAGGTCCTTCAGGAAACTCTGGTATGGGGAAGGGAAAGGGGTAACAGATTAGATTACTGACTAAAAACATTATACTGTACTACCAGTGACACAAATGTTACCACAATAAGGTACTATTTTATGACCATTGATATCAGAACATTGGCATTTGTTTATATACAGTATACAGTGTTTCCCCTAGGTTTACAGCTTAGTGGGGGGGGGGGGGGGGGGGAGGGGGACGGCGGCAGGGGCGCGCCGCGCCGCGCCGCAGCGGCGGACACGGACACAAACACTTAAATGAATTATGATGTTCATGTGTTTCTTTTAATGACAGCAGTCAATATAACATCTTACTGTAACAGTATGCAACAATTATGCTTCAGGATTAGGGGTAAGGATAAGCAGTTTTACTTAAAAAATAAGTATAATTTTACATGTTTTATGGTAAAGGTAACCTTAAATGACTTATTTTGTGATCTGGCGCTATATTTATATAAAAAAAAATATATATCTATATATTTTTTTTTTTTACTTGAGCTTCCAGGGGGGGCGGGCGGGGCCGTTGGGGTGGCGGGGCACCACCCTAATATCATTGTAGGGGAAACACTGGTATATATATATATATATGATCACAAACAAATATACAAACATAACACTTCATAGCAGGCACTCTACCACTTAAGCTGAAGTGTTAAGCACAGGACAAGCCAATAGTCACACTTACTCTCAGGCCTATAACCACACTGACAAGAACATGCATCTGCAGGATGTTGCATTTTGGAAAGTTTTATCTTTGAAGATCTGAGTCTATAACGCTATAACACTATAACGTATAACTAACACTAACGTTAAAACTCTAACGAGAGCACTCATGCTCACAGTAATAACTCTCCTCCATTATGTTTGTTCCTCTTTTCAGACTTAAGGTGGTTTACCACTTTGTAGACAGCACAAGCTGCACAAAATTCAAACAGATAAGAAATGTCAGTTTCATATCTTGCTATATATCTTGATTGCAGATATCAAGTGGAACCTTTAGGCCAAAGATGAGGCCTCTTTCACTTCCGCTGGGGTGGGGTGAGGCAGCCTCTAAAAAGTGCTGCTAAGTCTTCTAAGTCTGCGCTAGGTTAAACTGAAAGGCAGACATGTCAAGTCAGCTATCTAGACTAAATCTTGTGACAACATATTGCCACATCCAGAGATTCCAAGCACACAGTGAGAATAACAAGAAGTGGTAAGGCCAGTCGGGTGTACCTTGTGACATATTGGTGGTTTGTGGGATGGCTGCTTTGGCATAACGTTACCTTTAACTCTAGGGCATTTATGTAGCCACTGCTGTCCATGTCGTACTTCCTCCAGATCTGTGGAAAGATGAGGGTTGAGATGAAGCACTCTGCTCCACCCTTCAAAACATGCCACCTGTCTGGTTTAACTGATCAATCCAGTACTCCTGTAGGTGTTGCCAGACTTACTATCTTAGAGTGTCTAAGCGATGGTTTTTACAGAGAGCTTCATTACTCTAAGTGCCTCTGCTGCTGAGGTGCTGCTAAGTGTGTGCAGGTGATACGTGAATAGGGGTGGCTGTAGTGATATTAAAGGATTTCTTTTCAAATTCAACAAGCATTTCAGGATCACATTCAGCTACAGTATTCTGTTGTTCTATTCTGGTGTGTTAGAATAGCTAGAATTGCACTGAAAGGCCGCCGAAGCCAACTTGCATCTTGTCAGCTCACCTTCATGAAGTCAACACTGTTGTCCAGGATGGCTTCCCTACGGAAGATCAACAGGAAGTTCTCATCCTCTGGGAGGATCATGTTTGCCAGCTAGAACACAGCATGGACTGAGCGTTTGAGTCATGACAGAATACGTCACACTGCAGTGTGCGTTCTGATGAACAGAGCCAGATTGAATATAAATACATTACAGTCTACTAAACCTACAACAACACTATCCTTATGCAACTGAGGCAAATGATGATATTAGGATAACACAGTCATGTACATATGCATATATGGTAATTCAACATCAGTATCAAATACATTGTGTACTATCACAACCTGTAGTTGCACATACTACATTACTAGAACTATTTAATGCAAAAGAAAGCTTGATCTCATATCAAAAGGTTTTTACTGGACATCAATTAGAATTCTCCACCTGTTAAGTGTGTCACCATAAAGAGTTGCTTTTTGCCACACCTTCTAAATCTCCTTCTCCTTTCTTCTCTCTATCCTTTAAATCACATGAGAGCATGACAGTAGCACCACCACCAGCTCAAGGTTAATGCATGTGGGCAGACATCCGTCCCTCTGCAGAGCTGGCCTGAGTACCCTCCCTGTCTCTGTTTATAACGATGTTTCCTCTGCATTAGCGAAATGACTTGGACTGTGTTCAACACTTGAAGGAGCCAAATAAGCCCTACCCATGCACCAAGCCCAAGTCATCACCGTAAACGACAGCACCATGAATAAGAGGACACTACATTTCTTTTCTTTTTTTGAAGGATCAAGCTTTCATATATGAATGCTCTGTGACACAAACACTGTGCACCCTCTATGAAATTTCTTTACAAACTGAGCCAGCTCATGAAAGAAGCGCATTTGTTATGTTGTGTAGGCAGAAATGAATCAGAGAAAGTATTGCTGCATTAAAGGAGTCAAAATCAACAGGCTAACTGTCTTTAATTGTTTTCACTGAAAGTACTGAGGGATTCATGAGTGTAATGTACTTAAATCAGCGGGGATTCTGTCGGTTTACAGATTGAATGATCGATCAATAACCAATTTTTTTGCAAGTTTCTTGAGGTATGCTAGATGAAATGAAGGTTGAGTTGTATATTTGATGTCAATTTTAGAGTGGTGACGAGTTCTCTTTTAGTAACTCTTTGCTTATCGCTTCTGTAAACCAACATACTCAGGAAGTGACAGTTGAGGTATCACAGTTGTGTAAAAGATAAGGTGAGACTCTCAGTGCTGTGCAACAGCCCACACAGAAACACACTAAGCTGCAGGTGGACACTCAGGGGCCACCTGGGGCCAGTGAAGGGGTGAGGGGTCAAGACAGCTGAACTACCTCTTGAATTTGAAGGCGCCCGTCGGCTGTGGCATCATAGGCGGACATGAAGCGCTGCTTCAGCTGCTGGACTCTCTCCTCCGTTATCGGATCCTGGTAGGAGGCATGGCTTTAACGGGGTTACCATGACAGACTGCACGGCTGTATAGTGTGCCTTAATGTTATGCCACTGCATATTGCCCCTTTTTTTGTGGATGCAATGAACACAGATAAAACCAAGTCATAGACTTTCAAAATAAAACTTTCAGTAAACTTTAGTAAGGTAAGTCACGGTCGTCAGAGTCCTGAATCCTGAAACAGCACCTTTTTAAGCGTTCACTGACAACTCATAACACTGTGAACATAAGGAAGGAAACAACAAAATCAAACCACAGTTTCCTTATCATCAACATATAAAATCGTTTCCTCATTCTGTTCCTGTTGAACAAAAATGATGAAGTTGCTGCAGAATGAACGTTACAGCAATATACTGTAGGTGCAACAAAAGCTGAAAGGGAAACGATGTATGATATGTAGGCATGTCTGTTAACATAGAGGCTCACTAGATGTAATACACTGTATCTGTCAAAGATAGAATGAATAATATATAAGGGCTGAAATGTATCAAATCTTAAAAAAATACTACCAGGAAAAACAACCCATTATCCCATGACTCACAAAACCGCCTCTAAGTGGCAGCCCACATCCATTTTACACTGCTGGTGATTTGTACTGATTGCCTATGATGCCAATAATGAGTATATATTCTCATGCAGCGAGGGTATTATCTCTGACCAATCTCTCGCATATTAGCCAGAACCGCATAATTGCATTTTTAATAATATTATGCTCCATGTGGCCCATTGAAGCTTGAGTAAACTGATCTTAAACATTAAGCCTGTATTTGTCACTCTGACCAAAAAAACTAAAATGCTTTTTGTATAATCTTAAAAACGTTGAATCTCACACATGATTGAATAAGGTTATTTTCATCTTACAAACATCTGGTGATTTATGCATATCAATTAGAACTTATAAAACATACAATTGCACAGAGACAAATAAGTGCCGTGCACGCACCTGGGGTCTCAGTTTTGTCATCATATGCTTGAAAAACTCGTCGAGTTCCTTCCCCTCGATGTAGCCATTGTCTAGAAAAAAAATAACTGTTTTACTACCTCTTTAAAATGTTGCCTGGCTTTTGTGGTGTATGTAAGTCTATTTCAATACCTCTACCAAAATAGTAAAGTTCTCACCATCAGCATCAAAATGTTGCCAAACTTGCAGAAAACCTGCTGCGTCCAAATTGTCAAACCCGCTTTCCATTGCGAAGATCGGACCTCGAAAGCCAGACAGTTGATTGTAGAGAAGAGGCGAGTCTTTGCGCTTATGCGCTCCTCTGAGACACTGGAAGCAAGTGATTGCCTTCAGCTTCTGTAGCCCAACTTGTGGTCAGTCAGATATGTTCTACTTCCGGGACCCACACAAGTCTCTCAAATCACATACCTATTATGCCATATCAGGCATTATATAAGGGCCCAATTATCTGATTGTTTAGAATTACTACTTTTGTCCGCGCAACACTTCACCGGACTTACTGCAGTTTAATTGTTGTTCCTCGGTTGTAAGCCTGGGATAAAAGCATCTGCCAAATGTATACATGTTGCCTAGACGTACATATGATATTTCCTGACAAGGTTTTACCTACAAAAGCAACACAAATTCAAATAGGGGCTTTGATGTCATAATAGTGATACAATTGCTGTTGAGAACATAAGACATGGGGTACTATGTTCTTTAGCACCACCTCGTGTCTAGTTAACCCCAGCACATAGGCTATTCATTGTCATCAACGTTTAACCTCACCACACCCATCTTCAACAATATGCTTTTTTTTTATAAAGTCTTAATAGTTCAGTTAATGGCTAAAACTAAAGCTAATGCTACTCATATGTAGCTGTAGAGGATATAAAATGTAGCAATTTGCCAACATCAGATGTTTCACGGGGTTTCCTTTTGTGTTATCAATGGGTTTCCCCAAAAGCCGCCAGGCAGATCAACCCTCACCCTCGTCTGTCAGTGCGCTGGTGCCTGAGCCAGATGGATGGCAAGGCAGGAGGAGAAATAGGTCAGCAAGGGAGACCTAATTTTGTTTCATAATATAAATTCGGATATTCTGCTTAAACAACAACGATTTTTCTTAATACTATTTAACGTCAAGGCAAGGTAGAGCGACAGGTTCCTTCAAATCTTGGCAAGCTGGTTAACTTTTATATTATGGTGCAAACTCAAGTTCAACTGTCAAGCTTGCTAGCGTGGTTTGATCACAATATCAGATAATACAAGGTAGTACACAGGCTTGGGGAGTAACGGAATACATGGAACAGCGTTATGTTATTACGATACAAAAAAGTGTAACTGTATTACGTAATTAGATTACAGATACTTTAAGCAAAAATTGGGATTATTAACAGGATTACAATAGATTTTAAAATGCAGAACATTTTACTATCATCCACACGCGCACTTTACAACACGTCACGAGAAGACCACAGAGAAAACCATATGATGACCTGAGTTCAAAAAATGCTTTCCCAGGATGGAAATATCGACACTATATTGTCCTCGAAGCTTAAAGTGGGAAGAACATAACAGTGCAGTGCACCTTATGGCTCCCCGCAGTGAAAATGGGGACGGCCCAGTGTTCCGAAAGCCCAATATTCCAAAAGCTCAATATTCCGAAAAAAAAGTCCCCCTGGCATAATTTAGAAATATTTGAAGTGGCACAAAACACACACAGCATTTTATTTGCTCAGCGGAGCGGAGACGCTTAACGGGCTATCACGCATATCAGTTTTCCTAGGCAATATTTGTTAATTTAGCCAACTCTGATTTTGAATATGGGGAACCATTCGTGCGAAGGAAATCACCGGCAGATTGTCGCAGGACATTACAAGCACTGACAAAGCATGCATGCGTTGGCTATCATAAAAGTATTTTTATCATCCGCGATGCAAATGCCATGTGTGTATAATAATAATCTGAATTAAAGTTCATGCTTGTGAAATAAATGCATTTATTTGTTTATGATTGTGTGTTAAATTCATTGGGATGTGCATGTGGGCTATAGTGGTTTACGTTGCTGTGCTCACAATTTCGGAACACACGGCCCTCATGCCCATTTTCCTTCAGGGCAACAAACTGAACTAGTTCACATTTCCGCCCAGCAGGCACAGGCTATATTGCAAATGGGATTGGGCAATTCCAATCAATACAGTGGCACATAAAAATAGCTTTACATAATTAGTATTGGGTTCAGTTTGTCTAACACATAACTATGACAAAATAGTACATTAATAAGTAGGACGCCCATATACATTTTTATTTATATAGCACTACTAGCACAAATGCGGAAAGTATGTCATCTGACCTCTTAGAAGGGGTTTGTGAATATAACAACCACTTCATGAATTTGCATGTGACCATTGAGTTGCACAGTTTATTACTCTAGCAGTAAATGTCTTTTTCTCAAGGTAGGACCAATGTTTTTCAGCATTTAAATCCATCACAGACATCAAATTGGAGAAAACCACAAATATAGAGTGGATAAGGCTTTGATGTCTCTTTTTAGTTGTCTTCATTTGCACATTTGGCATTGAGGAAATCCATTAATAACGGAAAGTAATCAAGTTACATTACTTTAATATTGTGATACTTGGATTAGGTTACTGAATACAATTTTTAACAGGTAATCAGTAATTGTTTTTGGAATGCATTTTTAAAGGAATCATTTCAACCCTGGTAGTACATCGCATCATTGTTACTGATGCGCACACGCATGCCAGACCATGGTGACCCTGTCTGCAACCACAGAGCGTGCACACACTCGTAGATAACGGACACCGGGTCAATGGTTTTGCTATGTAAAAGAGTTTTAATCAGTATAAATATACACAAATAATTGTCCACTATCTAGAATGCATTATAGATGGAAGGTGGCATATCAGAACCAGTAGGACAAAAAGGGACAAACACAACGTGGTTACTTTAATAAGTAACATTCATTCAAGTTATTTTAGTAACTGACTTCAGATTTATCACACATGTTTATTTCCCTAGCCCATGAAGAAAACAATGTTTATTGTGCTTAGAGCGCAATAACAAAACTAAAATGAATTGCTTTGTATAGTACTAACACAATGTACATTGAAAGGAGGAAGAGCCATTGTAATGTGTAAAAATGGAATCTCCAACAACCAGTTAACAGTATAACAACAAATTATAAACTGCCTTGATGACAGTGTGCTTAGTACCATATTAATAGAGGACTTTGCTTACGCACACATGTGTGCATATATATTACATTAGTATTTTGTTTGCCAAAGTATTGTACATTTCACATACATATACACACACCCAGATGCACATATATACACATAAACCTTACATGCATGTCACAAACTGTAAGTGGCAAACGTAGAATGGGCTGTTAAGAGGACATATGGGAGCACGTAGCTTAGCCTCCAGGAAATAAAACATGGTTCCTTCTTTCATGAGACACAACAGAAATCTGCCAGCTGCTTCAGTTCCACGCACAGGCTAGATCAAGAACATGCAGACTAACTCTGCAGCACAACAGATGCTGCGGAAACTGTGGACTTGGGGCTGTGTGTGCAAACGCCAGTGTGTGCAAGTAGGCGATCGAGAGACACAGACAGAGCAAATATAAAAAAATAAAGGCCTGAGGCAAAGAGTAGGTGTGGATGAGAAGTGGCCTGTAGTCATGTTTTCTGTCTGTCCAGCCTTAACTCTTAAAGGTAAATCACAGTACTGACTAAGGCAGGACAGAGACCTCTTCACTGATTCCATGTCAGTGCCTGGAGGCACCAGACCGGATAGAGCACTGGGGAGACCTTGACCTTGTATTTGACACAGTGGTTAAACACCCTGTTCCTTTGATCACAGTGCTTGGAGCCCTTTTAGCCATATTTCAGGGCTGAGGTGAAACGTTGCAGTAGGTCTACTGCAGACACTTGACACTACACTGCAATGGCAGATAAGCCCAGTCAAGTAGGGGGGGGGGGGGGGCAATGTGCAGGTTTTAAGGGTGACCTCCTCTTCAGTGGGGGTCTGGAAGAAAAAAAACTTCTGGATGAACTCACCAAAACAATCAAATCTCCCTAACAATAGTTCAAAGGGTTAAACTGATTCTAGTTTAGTTCTCCAAAAGAGAGATGCCTGACATAAGGGGGAACCTGAGGGGTGCGCTACAGTAGAGGTGGAAGGCAGCTTCTCTAACAGTCTCATAGCATTTCCTGATGGCTCTTGTGGAGAAGGAAGCAAATGGACACAGTTGGGCCATTATGTCTCTGCGCACCCTTCTCAGATAAATACAAAGTCTTTGTTGCCGCCGCCGCCCTCCTCCTTGCTCTTGTCCCGGTCCTTGGACTTGGTTCCGTTCTCTCTCGCTGCGAGTCGGCCGGGGCCTGGGCTGGAGCTCTGAGGGGAGTCGGATGTGGATCCCTGCTTTACTGTAAGCACAATGGGAGACATAAATATGTTACAAAGAGTTTCACCAGCAGGGGGCAGCACTGAAGTGAGGCCTTGGCCCCCATTGTTGCTTAGTTCTACATCATTAGGCATTAAGCTTCTCGTCATGGATTTGGCTATGGGACGTAATAATGAAACGCATGCAACATCCAGAATGACCCAGAAGTAATGTAATACATAAACATGAATTTAAGTTTAACATACACAAAGCAGACAAGAGGCATTACAGTAAAAAGCATAGAAAGATGACAGAATCTAAGTGCACTTGGAAAAAGATGAGACGTGGTACTGGACACAGCAATGCAGGGAGGGTGGGTGGGATGGTATGGGTGGTGTGTAGTGGTGGTGGGGGTTGAGTGAGGTCTAACCGGGCCATGTAAGGGAAGTCCGGCCGGCCTGCAGCTGGGTCTCCTCCTCAGCAGTGGCGCTGGAGGTGCGGCGAAGGGGTCGGACCCTGGGGGCTGCCACCAGGCGCTCGAGGTCCTGGCCTAGGTCGGGCACACTAGCCTCTGCTGGAAGCTCCGCTGAGAAAAGGGGAGCAGGCTGCCATTTAGCCTAAATCTCTAACCAGCTCGGACCTCTCAACAGATTGTTTTTCCTCCTTTAAGTGAGGACTTCTGGGACACTCTTACCCTGGTTCCCCAAATTAATAACCTAGCCTTCAGAAAATAATTAGACAGAGCAGTCTATATGGTCTATAAGGTCTATCCTGACAATAATATAATCACTTTATCTATCCCTGGTTATCTGGTCTGTTAATAATTAATAACTGTTTGACACTAAGTAAACTCTACCCACCTCCACGGCTTTGCTTTTAAGCACACGGCTACAACTATGTCCAAATGAGAATGAAACTGCACACTGAACTGAACCACTACTTTCTAAATCGAAATGTTAATGTATTAAGAAAGCGGCTACTACTGAGAACTCTTGCTGTATAAATCCATTGGTACTATCCATTGGACTAGAGACAAATATCAACGACCAAACAAAAAGCTAATTCTTGTCAGCTAGATGACTAAACCAAGGGTATTAGGAGCTTGACACACTGCCCATACATGAAATGACAAGTGAAGATGGAAAAAAAACATTTTGGATTGATGCCAACAGACCTTGAAGGGAAAAGACAAAACACATGGACAACGTGCAATGAAAGACGTCACCATGCATTACAAACCAATCTTCAAAAGGCGCCCAAGACAACATAAATTACTTGTTATTATTCTTCTATTCACATATGAGTCGTCATGAACAGATTCACCTAATAAGGAACCTCCCTTTCTAAAGGCAGCATCTCCTGACAGACACCCCGAGTACCTACCCTCCTGAGGAGAGCGTCTGCTCCCCAGCGTGGGCCCCTCCTTCACTGAGGGCACTCTCTTCAGGCTGTGTGGCAGACCTGGTCCTTTAGGGGGCGTACTAGCTCCAGGAGAGTCAGGGGCTTCGTCTAATGCACATAAACAAACGTCACCAGTGGTTATGATCATAGGGGCTGTGGTGCCTTGTCTTAAAAGGTAGATATAACATTCTGAACTGGTTTAACTTGGCTTGCATGTGTAAAAGGCAACACACATATTCCTGAAATCGTGGAAAACATTTCACTCACGCCCATTCATTTGTCGTTTTATTGCACACATTTTCTTTTGACACATCTCTGTGGTATTAATTTGTCTTTGTATGCACCATGTGCAAAGAGAATAACTGGTATGGTGTCCGTACAATGTTTGTTCAGCAAACAATGTTGGAAAAGTTTTTGCCACCATTGCACCTTTCCTGTGTTCTTAGGAAGTGTGCTATACGGCTATATGGTTTTGGCCGGTTTGTGAGGATCATGGTTGCGCTCTTGCAAAATCCATTAACTAAATCCAGAATGTTTTCGATGAAGAATGTTATCTGTAACTCTTTGTTGACATTGTTGTGAAGGCCTGTCATTATTGGTAATACAATTGGTACCATTTAAAGTTGTTTAGCTTATATTTCCTCCTGGCGTGAGATATCCCCCTGGTGTTGTGGGCCTGTAATGGGATGTGCCTATCAGGGGTGGGTTCAGCTACTTGGTAAAAGGGTTAGCCTGGAAGTTGTTGAGAGGCTTTTTTTTGGGATCTGTCTCCAGGTATTCTATTGGTTGTGCATATTCAGCTGTTTTGTAAATATTCTCTATTTTTCTCCTTTTTGCACATGGATACTCTAAACCCCCTGGTGGTGGGTGAATACATTGCAACTTTTGTCTCCATGTTGCCTCTTTGTGCCTATCCTAAAGACCCCCCTGTCAAGATGAATCCTGCTGTGAATCACAGACTTGATTAGAGGTTCCTTACCAGTGCTCTTGCAGCTGGGCCGTGGCTTCTGAGGGATGGAAGGCCGGGCAGCCAGAGTCGGTTTGCTCCCCTGAGGCGGGGGCTTCGGACTGGGGGGTGTCTGAGCGGTACACGGGGCTTTGGGTTTTAATGCCGGGTCGGGCCTCTCCGGCTTCTCTGGCTTGTCAGATTTGGACTCAGTCACTGCAGGCTTCTCAGAACCAACTGCCCCTTCCCCCTTCAGTCCAGCAGGATGTTTAGTTTCTGCGCTGGCGGGCTGGCCCTTAACTGATAACACAGAGACAGAGAGTGGGAGTCCACATCACAACCTCAACAACAATGCAACAGGAATATGACTACTTACAATACAATATGAACACTGAGAAGTACTGAGAACGTTTCTTGAACAAACTCTCGATAACTATAGGTGACCACAGCCTGCCATACATATATTTGGATCACATGGAGAGGTGTGTGGTGTACGCAGACAAGAAACGACATTAAAGCACAGCTGCAGAGTAGTCACTGAATGTAACAAGTTCCTATTTCAGTGTTCTATGTTCTGACTGTAAGGGAATGGGACCTCAGCACTCACCTGACCCAGGAGTCTCGGGTCTGTCCAGACTTGACCCGGAGTCTGGTATCTGTAAAACAGCAAACCTTATCATTAAGCACAGTCCACACCATCAGACAAGTCACAGCGTTTAGACAGTTTTCATATCCACTCCATCACATTAAAGCTTCTTCACCTCCACACAATCACCACCATAACACAAGCACAATTACCACAAAGGCTACTGTCCCAAAACAAAGCTTCACATCACACGTCACTTTGATTCCTCCAGTGCCTTCAACACCATCCAGCCCCTCTGTCTGAGTGACAAGCTCGTGCAGATGGGTGTGAACTCCCACCTTGTATCCTGGGTCACGGACTACCTGACGGAGAGGCCGCAGTTCGTCAGGCTGAAAGACTGCGAATCTGAGACTGTGTTGTGCAGCACCGGCGCTCCACAGGGGACTGTACTCTCACCAGTGCTGTTCACCCTGTACACATCAGACTTCACTTACAACACAGAGTCGGGCCACATCCAGAAGTTCTCTGATGACTCTGCTGTTGTGGGGTGTATCAGGGATGGACAGGAGGGTGAGTACAGGAGCCTGGTGGACAACTTTGTGCAGTGGTGTAGGAATAACCACCTGCAGCTGAACACCTCCAAGACCAAGGAGATGGTGGTAGACTTTAGGAGGTCTTAGCCCCCTCTGCTACCAATCTCCATAGAGGGTGTCAGTGTGGAGGTGGTCAGCACCTACAAGCACTTAGGAGTTCACCTGGACAATAAACTAGACTGGTCAGCTAACATAGATGCCATCTACAAGAAGGGCCAGAGCCGACTCCACTTTCCTGAGGAGGCTGAGGTCCTTCAATGTCTGCAACAAACTCCTGCGCATGTTTTACCAGTCTGTTGTTGCCAGCGTCCTTTTCTATGCTGTGGTGTGCTGGGGAGGCAGCACTAAGAAGAGGGATGCAGGGCGACTTGACAGGCTGGTGAGAAAGGAGGGCTCTTTGCACTATCCACACAGGCACATGAACATTTTTGCACTTTCCACTACTTGCAGCTCTGTCACAAGTAAAGCACAATGTTATATGTATATTTTATATGTAAACACCCCACCCCCATGTGTACATGTTCTCCCTATGTGTATTGTTTGTGTTTCTGTATTTATTGTGATTCATGTTTGTTTGTAAGTATAAGCTACTGGATGACCTTAATTTCCCTCGGGATCAATAAAGTATCCATCTATCTATCTATCTATCAAACTTCCACATCCAAACAATGAGAACTTAAGAGCTCTTATTAGCAGCCTGAACCCAAACGTAAGACAGAGTATTCCTCCGGACCACAGCAGTACACCTTCTCCACCCACCAGCTCATGTTATAGCGCGCATGGAGAAACAAATAGCTCCATCAACCTCCCTGCTGGCTCCGCAGGCACCCCACCGGCACCCTGACTCGGTCTATCCCATCAGGACCCAGGCCAAAAGCATTCCAACAGGCGCCAAGCCTTAGGCGGTACCACCTAGACACAGCTTGGGTTTAACCGACAGCACCGCTGACCACACCTCACCCTGACAGATTTCTTAGCTGTGGTACTGGCATGTCAGCTCAACTCCGAGCCAAAAATATCAGTCAGAAGCGCCACTACACCTCAAGAAGAATTATGTGCACAACTTAGCAAGAACGGACTGTTTTTTCCAACCTTTTTTCAAAGGCAAAAAGACCAGAGAGACACTCGTGGGGGGAAAGGGTTTCAACAGCAACATTACAAGCCTCATTCACTTCTACAGGGTCAATGTGAGCTGCAATGGCCCGTGCTACCTCTAACAGGCTAACGTGGCGGAACGGCTACACCGCCCATCTGTTAGGTCTGCCCAGCTCTCCCACGACAGGCAGGCAGACAGGAAGCGGAGGAAGATAGAACATTTCAACTACAGGACCCAGAGTCATCACTACGCTGCCATTTTACGGTGTCTTGAGCATAAGACCGTGGGGGTGTCTTCATAGCCCCGAACTGAATGTCCTGTTCATGAATGAGTAGTTGTCGTTTTAAAGTTATTCTAACTGCCATAAATAAATCAAACTCATAATAAAAATATACCCCTCTCCCTTCTATACACTTCAACAAAGTGTTTCTGCATATGAGTGTGTCTGACAGTCACTAAATTAAACTTAGTTATGCTGCATTACCCAACCTCTGGTCTGTAGTATTATTTACCCAAAAACACCAAGGCAAAGCATGTGCAAAGCTAAACCTACCTAACTATGTCATTTGATAGTAACAAGCTACTCTGGCTTGGTCTGTGATTGTATGTGATAGAATCACTCGGTCATTGACAGAAGAACAGGATACCCATCTTTGTCATGGCCCACGTTTCTATTCATCCCCTGTAGATGGCGCTCTGCTGACAGGGTCTGTTGACACCAGTGACAATCTGGCCAACAGATGGCAGGCAGAGCTTTTAGCAGTGAGGCCAGGTCAGAGCAAACATAACTCCTGCAAACACCATAAACCTCTTACTTTCTCTCTCTCTCTCACACACACAGACACAGACACACAGACACACACTCTCTTGATCCCCCTCAAACATTTGTCATTTCGGTGTGGCAGGTAGCTCTATGTTATCTCTGGTGTGATGTCTTAACGTCACTCTGTGCAGTGCCAGTCTAATAGTCTGATGCAACACCCCACTGAGACCACAACAAACACATCCTGATTTCTCTGAAAGCCCTCCAAATTCCACCGTCTGATCCCATTCACAGGCTTTGGCTGCAAATAGCCCCCACACACACACATCCATTCCGTCAGATCTACTGCAACCTGAAAGGCATTCAGTCCATCTGGTATTGGTCATTCACATCCAGATCAATTGCATTTCATGATGGAAGACATAACGTAGTAGTTACTTGTTCAGTGAAAAGACCAAGAGATAAAACACATTCCCTGCTAGATCGTCATCCCTTGACACACATGCTAATGATGAAGGTCAGTAAGGAGGACAGCAGCGTGTAGATGCAGTGAACAAAGTCCTCCTCTAGTCCTTAAAGCAGCAGGAAGCAGTTTGGGTCAAAAACTAGGAATCTTACTTTGTTACCATCTTCAAATTAATCTTCAGTCTTAGATGCCTATAAAAACGTGCTACAAAAAGTGTCAAACTGCTAAACACCGTGTACTTCAGTGAGCATGCATCTGGACTGCAAACAAACACTTGGTCACTAGGGGGAACCACCACCTAACAAAACTAGGGAGTGAAGACAAAACTCAAACCCCAGTTCTATTGAGATTTAAGCAGCATCAACACATATTCAAATTCAGTGATCATACTGCAGTGTCACACAAAAATGTCAATACAATTATAAGTATAAAGCTCAACGTTAAATTATTTAGAAATGAAAATACCTAAAATCTTGAATTTGTCCTCAAATGAAGTAGAAAAGCAGTGCACAATTTTTGTCCTCCTCCTTTTACTGGGAAGTCCTGCTTCATTTGGAGGTGAACATATGGTTGCTTCTTCAGCTCTCTCTATCACTCTCTCGCTCACAAACCAAACCCACTAACACACTAACTTACTTGCCCTCATGACTTAAACAGGATGCCTAAGTGATAGCAGTCCATCTGACGCAGACCCAGAGCACACACACCTGCGCGCGCACACACACACACACACACACACACACGCACACACACACACACACACACATGCCCACACAAACACAGACACGCACGCACACAGACACACAGCCACACATAGACACACCTTATGTGAGCCAAATGCCCTCTTCTCCTGCTTGGCCTTCATCTCAGCCAGTAGGTTACAGCCCATAACCTGCACGCCGTAGCGCCTGCCGCTCTGGGGGCTGCCCTCAGCCGAGTCCAGAGAGTCTATGGAGTCTGGCGTCCTCAGCTCCTCTGAGCGGTCCGAACTGCTGCTGCGCTCCGCCGGGGGCCGGGCCCTGGCCTCTGGGACCGGGCTCCGCACTTTGGGTGAGGAGGGCTCTTCCAGGACCACGGGCGTTGATGCTGGTGCAGAGGCTGCTGTGGAGCAGGAGGCAGAGGCAGAGGCAGAGGTGGTGGGGGCTGGGGCTGGGGCAGGAGCTGGGGCTGTGGCTGGGGCCGAGGCATGGCTCTTGTCAGATCTGGAGGAGCGGGACTTGATGAGGTTCAGGAAGCCTCCTTTCTTCTTCTTCTCACCATCCTGTGAGTCGGAGCTCCTGAGGAAAGGCCGTCTGAGATAGAAGAGTCAGAGGATAACCAGAGTGAAATACTCAGCTCCGAGCAAACATGCACAAACATACAAAATCCTCCTCAGTTGGACAAGTCAAATCTAAAATCTTCTCAGGGACATCGAAATGTGATCAGGCACGTAAACACAAACGGTAGCCCATGTCAATATATATATAAACCAAAAGGTAGACCATGAGGTAGCCCATGCCTAAATATATTAAACAAAAAATATTTTGGCTTCATAGCCTCCAAGCCTGTACTTTTTTCATAACATTCTGGAATGATCCTCTGTTCTCAACTTTCAAAGCACCTTGTCTAAGGTAAGGGGTTTGATGACCAGTATTGAAAAAGGGAAGGCATGCTGGGTTCGAGAGAGAGAAAGACAGCCAGACAGAATTGTCTCTGAATAATGCACATTTTGAATGTATCAAAAATGCATCGTTAGTGGCTTAAACAAGTTCAATGTCACAGCATGTTAGAGTGATTAAATGGTCTAACACAGTTTATATTAAATCAATTGAGCGTGTAAGGCTTGTAATTCCACTTCTAGGGCATAGTGCCATATGGGTAAACCCAAAGTCTCTGCCATATGCTGCAAACAGATGGAAAACTAAATTACATAATTGACATAATTATAAAAAAAAAACTATGTTCACTAAACACACATAGATGAGGGTGGGACAGATATTCTGAAATTAGACTTGAAATGGAAATGGGAGCCAAACAACTCACTTGTCCATTTTGCTGACTTTCCTGGAGAAGAATTCATCCACTCCCTCGTCCACTCTTCCCATGAGGCCATTCTGCTCTCCCTCCTGTGGAGGAGCTGGGCTGATTTGCTGTGAAAACAAAAACGTCCTCAGAATGACCTCACAGGCCTTAACAAGCAGACACTAAAAACGGCATCATAAACACAAATCAGGCAGATTAACAAAAACAGCTCATCAAGATGGGGGGGGGGGGGGGGGGAGGAGGGGCGCTGAATTATCCACAGTCAACATTCACGTATGCGTGTTGTGTTTGTTCATATCATTGCCCAGATACACATGAATCAATTAGACTTTGAACCGTGCTGGCTCACATATCAAACAGGACCCAAAGTGAGCTGAACCAAACATGAAGGCTTGAGTGAATCTGGGCCACTGCTGATTAGACTAATTGAGAGTTGACACAAATTCAGTGAAGTCAGCGGTTAGAGGGGCAGCTCTGGCATGACACCTACTGGGACCTTGCTGGAGTTGGTCTTCTTGTTCCTCTTGGGCCTGAGCTTGGTGAAGTGCTGGAGCTTCTTGCACTCCTCTGAGGGCAGCTCGCCCATGGCTCCCGACGCCTTCTTCTCCAGCTTACTGGGAGCCGCCTGCTCGTCCAGATGGACGGGCACAGCCTCCAGAGCCTTGTCCAGGTCGAACTCCATCTCTGGATTGTAAATAGGGATGGACAGGGAGAACGGTGAGAGTTTAAAAACAGTGTATTTGTCAGCATCCCATGAAGACAAACTGCACTAGAAATGGGCAAGGAGTTGTATCTCTGACCCAGTGACTACATACTTTCATATTAGATGCACATGGAATAAGACTCTATTCAGGTCTACATTATGTTCTCATGATCCAAGACCAGTTTCTATGAGATGTCAGTATCTACATGTGAATTGTAACTTACCAAAGGCACGAGAGACTGGCCGCAGCATTCGGCTGTGAATGCTCTTCCTCTTGGACTTTGGGGTCATCTGTGAAGTAGGAGCAATGATTAATCGTTTTCTTATCCAAAATGATTTGAAAACGGATGAACGCCCAAACTCATATGCTCCGGCGTGTTCAAAACGCCATCAGTCGAAATGGAAATAAAACACAAAAGCTGGTCTATGCATAAGGGACATAATGAATATTCAGAAGTGAAACCGGTATCTGACAAGCCTCATTTCTGTCATTAATGCGGTCCGAACCTTTTGGTTTCCTTAGAGAAATTAATTGTCTCACTCCTGCATCCCTTCCCTGAAACCAGTAATAACGAGAGTACTCATGAATGTCTTAAAAAGGTCAATTCTCTGGACAGTTTGTTTTCCATTCAGTGCAGAGAGAAAGAGAAAGAGAAAGAGAAAGAGAAAGAGAGAGAGAGAGAGAGAGAGAGAGAGAAAATGACTTGTTCTTCAGGAGCACGCCCATATCCCTTGTCTATCACTGTCCTTTTTAGCACATAGCCCTTTATCAGCTGAGCGGAGCTTCACCCAGCAGTGGAGCTGCTGTCAAGTGGTCGAGGGATTGAGCTGAGCCTCTTTTGTGTGTGTGTGTGTGTGTGTGTGTGTGTGTGTGTGGATGCACACTCGAAGATCTCCGAATAAATGACTCAAACAAGCCTCAAACAAGCCTTCCCACTTCAAGCGATAACCTTGGATGCTCAGCATGCCTCCGTACTTAGAGACAACACAAGTCAACTCTACCTGCTGCTCTCTTACTGCATAGCTGGTGGGACTCAGTGTGGAGGACGTTTATACTCAAGTAGTCAAGAGACAGATCATCTCATGAACTCATGTCAGGCAAATGTCAACTACCAGTCTCTGCAGTTGACTCTAGATCACATTAAAATGCATTTCTACATTAGAAAAAAAATGCTGGAGAAGGAGAGGGAACAGCTCTAGAAGACAAGCAGAAATTCAGACTGATGGAAAGGGCTACAATTACAAGCAGTGTTATATACAACAGGAAACTTGGATCAGCATAGGGTTGGCTTAGATAACAAATGGTTAGCATTGCATCCATTCTCAGGTAGGTTAGTGTGGACACTGAATTTGTCACATAGTTGGATGACACGAGCAGGTGACAGGTGAAATGCGTGTCTTTGAAATGAAAGGGAGAGGCAGAACACAGGCAGAACAAACGCGTCTTGAGCACGCATCACAAAGCAGTTTCGTCACAGGAGGCATTTTGGCTGCAAGTAGCTGTGAGATGGCCAAAGTCCATCTCACCTTTGGGTCCCCCCTCTCTCATCCATCACGGGGGGAGATTAAAACACAGGCAGCCCATCAGATGATGAGCTCTAATGAAATCCATTTATAGAGGCGGCACAAGGCCAGAATTCCCATCTGATTGTAGGGGAGAGTGGGTGTGAGAGACGGAAAGAGAGAGAGATATAGAGACAGACAAAGAGAAAAAGAGAAAGAGAGAGAGAGACAGAAAGAGAGAGAGAGAGAGAGAGAGAGAGAGAAAGAGAGAGAGAGAGACTGTGTCCTAAGCACTCTATATCTGGGTGGCTGCCTGTCTCTGTCTCAGCAGTGTCCTTGAGTGTGCTGGTCCTGTGACAGGCAGGGCCACCCCTCAGGAGTGCAAGGCTGGGCTGGTGGGTGGACTGGAGGGGACACGGTGAGATCAGAGATCAGGACAGGGTCTGGTGGGTCTGGACACCTGTGGTCTCTGTGATAATGACTGAGGCAAAGTGACGCTGGCTTGCAGAGGTGCAGAGGAGAGAAGGCGAGACAGAGAGTGAGACAGAGAGCAAGAAAGAGAGAGGGAGAGAAGTAGAGAGACTGAGAGAAGAAAGAACGACAACAAAAACTGAAAGTGAGAGGTGCGAGGAGCAAGATAACAAAAAAGGCAGGAAAGAAGGACAGTGAGAAAGACAGAAAAGCAGTACTTACACTGGTACAGCACAGAGTCTCCATGAAGCAAAGAATGAAATACAGAAGGCAGACAGGAGAGAGATCAGACCGAGAGAGAGGAAGATGAGAAGAAAGGATTAATGATTTCAGACAGAATTAACGGGCATTCCCAGACAGAGAAAGAGACTCAGAGGGAGAAAGATAGTAAGAAATAAAGAAAGAAATAAAGAGAGCGTAATAAGGCCAGCTTTACAAGTCTCCAGTGTGACAGAGACATCCACAAAGCACAGCAGACCCACTGCGCTCTGTTGCCATTGAGAAAGGAGAGATCATGGGCATAGCCTCTTTTCATCAATTAAAAACACTCATAAATGCTGATGGCTTCATGAAAGTGGCCCTTTAACCAATAATACACCTACAACTAATGGCTGGTCTGGTCTGACCTTGGTAATGCTGATAACAAATGCTGTCGCAAACAAACAAGATGCGTATAATGCATGGGGAACACTATCTTTTATGTCCCACCACACTATTACACTGGTAGTGTACGTCTAAAAGTCTCTAAACAATTTTCCAAAACAACCTTTTAGTACTACCTCCACAGCTCTTAGATATAATATTTCCTTGACCTTTATTGCATTTATGTAAGGTTTTCCATTGCAAAAATAATTCTACTGCAAATAAAAGAAACTACTGCAAATTGCACTGCAAAGAAGGAAAAATGCTCCGAGATGGTGGGAGTGTTTGCAGAAGGGCTTAAATGTACACATACAGCACACATCCCTGTACATCTGTCACATCCATTGGGCCTACGCTTCTTCACCGCAAGAGACTGAACTGCATCTAAAACTGGGCAAGATGTCCTTGTCCAATTTCCTATATTCCCAGGCCTAGTGTGTGAGCCCAAATAAAAAAAAAAAAATGAAAAAGAAAATGAAAATAATTAATCAAGGCATGAATTCATCTCCCTCACACAGGTCAGAAGGGAGGTGCCTCACTGTCAATCAAGTGGTAAAGGACCAAACCTAAACACATGGTTTCTGATTTAGTTCCCTGATCCACTCAGTTCGGTGTATCAGCTACAGATTCATTTTACACCGGTTATAATGCTAATGATACTGATTTCCACTGCCACACTCTTCAAAACCTCATAGTGTGGCTAACGTGGAATTGTGTAACTCATTAGTACTACTAAGCATGATTAGGCCACAGTAGAGCTGAGATAACCCTTCAGAAATAATTCTCTTCAAGCTTTATGCCGAGAAGCCATTTCCGTTACACTCGTTATGAAAGAGAACTTTTTAAATCTCCGCATCCATCTTGCTCTCACGAGGGAAGACTCTCAAAGAGAAGATCGTGGAGAAGAAACTCACCATGCAGGTCTCGAGGTCATCCAGCCTCTCACCCTCCATGAGCTCCAGTGTGCTCCGTTTGGAGCCTCTCTCCTCGGGCACGTCCAGATCCAGAGAGCCCTGCCGTGTCAGTGCCTGGCCCTTCCTGGACAAGTGCTCAGCCTGCCGGAGGGGTGAGAGAAGTAGGCAATTCACACCAAGTATTGCATAGAAACACATTAAGTGGATGGAGCAGCTAAGTCACTCATACTCAATCTGTGTATAAGTGTGTATAATAAATGTTTCAATCACTTAGCATTCCAAAGAGATAAAACTGACTAACGTAATATCTTACCAGCGTATGTTGGGAGCTGGAGAGCGATACAAGTATCTCATCAACAATGCGGTCAGAGAGGAAGGAGGCAAGGCTCAGCTTCACCTCACTGTGGAGACGACAGAGAGATCCAGGTGAGACGAGCATTTGGTTACAGTTGCACTAAGCTCTTATACTGATACCTTTTCATGTTAGGCATGACATCACTTGTGGCCATCTAACCCACCTAACAGTATAGCAAATACATGGGTAATAAAACCTGGCTTCTATAAATCACGAAACAACAGCCTCAAATTTTCATTGAAAGAAAGGGGAATATGTTTACTTTAAGTAACATTCTACATACCTGATCTTATTGATGATGTCGATGCCCGATTGCTCCAGTAGGGTGTCTTTGACAAAGCTGCGGGGGACCACCATCTTGCCCACGCAAGCCTTCATCAGGTCCTGTCGCAGGTTGGCCTTCCGCATCACATGCGGACACAGACCTTCTGCTGAATCCACCATTGACTCCAGCAAACTCTGCCAAAACCAAACCACGGGTGTGTGACAATATGCATTAGTATTGAATTCACACTAAAATTATTTTCACACTAAATGCTTTGTTATCTAGAACAGAAGATTCCATAACACAGTGTGAAAGGGAAAAAGCCAAAGGAAAAATAAAAACAAAGTGGAAAATACATAATTACAACATTTTAATTTCAAGATATATATTTTTATAAAATGAAGAGAGAACAAAGTATATAAAGTAGTAATTAAAAGATAATTAACAGAAATATAATGAACAGGTAAGTTCTATAAATACAAGGAAGAATAGAAGAATAGACTGCAAGTTTAGAGCTCAATCATAGGCACATTTTTAACTTGGATTAAAAAAATGCTACATTTGGGGCACATATAAGATATTCTGGTAGTTTGTTCCACTTGTAAATAGCATAACAGCTTAATGCTGCTTCACCATGTTTTGTTTGGATTCTGGGCTCTACTAGCTGACCGGAGTCCATGGACTCTACTCAGTTTTAATTCTTTAAACATATCATAGATGTATTCAGAGTCTAAACCATTCAGTGATTTATAGACCAATAAAAGCAGTGTAAAGCCTATCCTGTAACTAAATGGAAGACAGTGTAAAGGTAGGTAAAACTTGAGCCGCAGCATTTTGAATGAGATTTGGCACATCCAATTATTTAATTGCTTTAAACGTGGACACAGTGAGTTAATTGGCCTGTGGTCATTTGGTGCGAGACAGATATATCTATGCATCACCTGCATTACTATGGTAATCAGTTTTGATGTTTTGTAGAAATTGGCCTAAAATATAAAGATTAAACAAAAGAGGTCCGAGAACTGACCCCTGGGGGACTCCACATGTTATAGCCACTCATAACTGCCAATTGTGACAAAGTAACTCTGATCTATTAAAGTTACAGAAGGTAACCTGCATAAAAAAACTAGTCATATTTGCAAAAACTGTTACTGTGTCCTGATAGTAGTTAACAAGACAGAACATCTGTAAATATATATATATACAGTGCCACTTGAAAGTATGTGAACCCCTTGAGCACTAAGAGTTTTCTGTTGTTTTACCATGATTTTTCATCTTTTTCATCACCAATTTAGAAATGGAGGGCATTCAACATGACCGCATCTCTGCCTTGAGGTGGACGCCGATCAAGACTATCACCAAGAAGCACCAGAAGAAGGATAAATCAGGTTAAAGTCAACCCACACATCACCTCTAAAGAGTTTCGGACCTCTCTGGCAGCATCTGGGGTAAATGTACATGGGTCTACAATCAGACGAAAATTGTTGGTTTTGATCGTGACCAAATAATTCTATCTCGGACTCATCTGTCCAAAGAAGGGACTTCCAGAAGGCCTTTGGTTTATCCAAGTGCTCTCTGGCAAAGTTGAAACGGGCAGTTTTGTTCTTTTTTTGAGAGCAGAGGCTTCCTTTTAGCAACCCGATCATGAATGTCATGTCTATTCAATTTCCATCTGATTGTAGACCCATGTACTTACCCCAGATGCTGCCAGAGAGGTCCGAAGCTCTTTAGAGGTGATGTGTGGGTTGACTTTTACCTGATTTATTCTTCTTCTGGTGCTTCTTGGTGATGGTCTTGATGGGCGTCCACTTCTAGGCAGAGATGCGGTCATGTTGAATGCCCTCCATTTCTAAATTATTTGTCTTGGATGGATGGATGGAGCTGGAATCTTTTGGAGATGGTCTTATAGCTTTCCCAAGACTGATGGGCTGTCAGTACCTTCTTCATGGTGGATCTGTGTGGGTACACCTTGGCACTACAGTAGTTTGGTTGGGTTCCTCTCTCTTTTAATCTGTGTTGCCCAACCCTTTTCCCAAGGATGTCTCAGTTGATTGGTTTTCTTAATTGACTAATTAAGCACCCAAATATGTTTCACCGAATCTGTTACCTGCTTGACTTTACCAATGCAGCTGGGGGTTCACTTACTTTTGAAAATACACTAATTCCATGTTTCATGTAGGCTACTCAAACAATTCCCTCTAAACAAGTAATGCAAATGATAAACATAAACCTGACATTTCATCTATGGAAAATTGGTGATGAAAAAAATGAAAAATCATGGTAAAACAACAAGAAACTCTTAAGTGCTCAAGGGGTTCAAATACCTTCAAGTGGCACTGTATATATTTTAAACACCCAGACTTCTCTGGCTCCACCCAGTGCTCCTTATTTGAGTTTAAATACCTATGTGGCTTATGTATTACCCCAACATTGATGCAAGTACACTGCATAGCTTACACGTATATGTATGCAATCTATCTGTGACCTACATTGTAATTGTGACCAAGTTGTTTCAGGGTATTTTATCTTATGTTCATCTATACTGACTTTGAATGGGACGTTTTACAAATGTGGTAATGAAGCTTATTTGTATCTTTTTGTAGTTAAGAAAATGACACATGAGAATGAGACATGAAGTAGTTACATTAGCGAAAACAACGATTCTCTGCACACATTTCCAATACTCAATACAGACATGTAGCCTACCGATTAACACTTTTATATGAGCAGTTTCAGTACTGTGGTGAGGTCTGAAGCCTAATTTGTCAAAAAGACCACTTGAGTTCAACTAGAAATACTTTCTCAGTGTTCATTGAAACAACATTATACTGACCAACCTGAGTAAGTTATTAAAGAAATCAAGTGTGGTGATGTGTGTGATTGAGTGAATATGGGCTTATGAACTGTACATTGGAAACCTAGGAATTCCACCTCAGCGAGCCCTCTGTGTTGTCTGATCTTTTCACAGATCAATGTGTCTAGCTAGGCACAATGGATGAGAGGCAGGTTATTTATAGATCTGAGGGCCTTGTGAGTAAACAGGCCCACTGTCTGGATATCAAGAGCACGCAAAAGGGCTCTCCCTGCTGGCAGCATAATACACCCCCCCCCCCCCCCCCCCCATAGTACATGGCTGACTACCTGCTCTTTGGAAAGAAAGATGCCAGCTGAAAACAGGCATACAATGGGGTTATCGGCAAGCACTATTATACTGCTGCTGAACTACATGCACTATAACAATGATCAAACAGTGAATACCAAATTGTAATAAATACATTCCTATAAGGTTATAATTACGTACAATCTTTTTTTTTTTTTTTTTTTACAAATTCAACAAATGAGATGCTTTTGATTTGCAGGTCAATGTATGAGCAGGCGGCTTTCAGGAATGCTGAGCTACGACCCTTCCCATAAGCCTCTGGGATGGGGGCATTTCCTCCCTAGCTGGCTCTCCTGGCGAGCCTGTGAAAGGCCCGTTTGTCTGGCTGGCCCTGCAGCACACAGTGGCCTGTCTGTGCTCCCCTGCAGTCTGTGGTGCTAGGGCCGTAAACAAGAGAGAATGGCGCTGTGGAGAACGCGCTCCACCAGAGCAGCCACTCTGCTCCACAACACAGACCTACTCCACTCTCCTCTCGCCTCATTACAGCCCCACTGAGAAGATGACAGACAGGCCCTCACACCCCACAGCTACACTCACACAGAGGCCAGCAAGTCACACACTCTACACATTTACTGAGCCTGGCTCTGTTGTGAGATCAGTTTGAAACTGTTTGCTTGGCAGGGCATTCAAGGTTTTCCCCATTGCGGTTTGTCCTCCTGCCTTGCGATCTCACGCCTTTTCTCTCTCTCTCTCTCCCTCCCTGCCTCCCACCTCCCTTCCCGCCTGAGAAAGCGCTTGAAAACAGGATTTGACAGCTTGGAGGGAGATATGGGTTTGAGTATTATTCAGCATGCCAATCTGACAGAGATAAAGTGCACAGGCAACTAAACTGATGCAATTGCGCAACAATTTGAAGCCATTCCCAGGCCATTTCCCAGAAGGATGTGGATTATATAGCCCACAGAGAAAGAAATGCCACCCAAGGTTAAATAATAATAAAGATAAATACAAAATTTAAATTAAATTAAATTAAATGAAATTATTGGTTGTAAATATGAGGCTGTGGGATAGTAAAAGTGATTTCAGAATTACATTTATAAAACCACCACATTCACTACCTTCACTGGCTCTCCATGTCCTTCCCTGTATCTTAGCAGTCTGTACCTGTAATTGTTCGTCCATGACCCGGGCCACCTCCCCTGCCATGGAGTCCAGCTTCTCCTGGATGGGACCCACTGTGGAGCCATTCAGCTCCTCCCTGGAGATCGCCCCCAGGTGGTACAGGTTGGGCAGGAGCTGGGGTGTGGAGGTACGTATGCATTTAACATTTATTTAAAATGATGGCATACATGCAGTAGCAAATACCTACACTGACCAGGGACAGATGGAAAACAATTTGAAAAGCATAGCATCACAGCGTATCGCATAGATGATATGTATTCATAAATAAGTGATGTATGTTTGGTCATTTAAAAGTAGATAAACCACTGTGTGCAATACAATTCACAGCATATCTCCTGCTTAAAAATAAATATAAGGCTGCGATAACATATTGCAACAGATTTCCACCCCTGACTGTGACTCACAATTAACATCAAATAGCAAATAAGGGCCTGTGAAAAAGACATTGTTCAAAATGGCCGCAGCACAGTGTTTACAGGTGTACAAGACACATCATAGATTTGTGATAGAAGTGACTGTGATTGGTCAGCCATCCTCCTTACTGTTTTAGAGTTTCTGGCGTCCTTCATAAGGTTCTCTGCAGTCTTGATATCCTCTACGACCGTGTCTGCCTCAGAATTCCTTAACGAGTTGAGGTGGTCTTGGACCTTCACGCAAATCTGGTCAATCATCTGAATGACCCAGGGAGAGGTGGAGAGAGCACGAGAGAGAGAGAGAGAGAGAGAGAGAGAGAGAGAGAGAAAGAGAGGAAAAAGTGTTCACTGGAATGCCAGACTGAGTTAATTAAAGTGATGCGTTGTGAATTCCCTTTTCTCAATCCACTGAGAAGAAAATTGACACTGAGATGAGAAAAGGGAACTGGGATTTAGTTACTCAGGACTTGCTAAGGCAATGTCCAAAATAAGTAGTACAAGTTCCAAAAGTGAATTCTCTGATATGGTCGCTTGCAACTTATTGCTGAAATACAGCATTGCTTTTGTTTCGCGTTAGCAGCACTTTTTCTTTGTCAATTCATGAGGAGTTCTTGTATATTCTAGAAATGAATGGTCCAGATGTCCAACAAGATAATAACAATAACCTGCTGTGTGGTTGTCGTGACGATGCCCTGCTGCAACCTGTAAGCTTGTTCCTGGAGGTATTTCCGGGTCTCATGGTTTCTGAACAGGTATTGCTCAATCTGTTTCAGAACAGGGAAAATGGAGCATCTTAGGGTCTGAAAAGATCTTCTGCTAAGGCATAGACAGTTATAACCTAGATAAAATGATGTTTAATCTAGTAATAATATCTGTCTACAGGACAAGAGAAATAGCAGTAACTATGAGTGCTCTCAAAGACACATTTGAACACATAAATGGTAAAGTCTTTATTGCTGAAAGCTCTAGAGGAGAAGTTGAGGGCCACACCCTGAGCAGGGCATCCTCAGTCTTCTCTGGGCTGGCTTTGAGCGCCTGAGATGCGTCGATGATGGGGATGGGCATAAACCTGATGGTGAAGTTCCTGTAGGGGGCAGCAGAGCATTCCTGTCAGATGTTAACCAGCAGAGACACATCCTCACATGCATCATGTTAACATTACAGACAAACCAGTAACTGACTTTCTAAAACAAGTTTTTTGTGAGCTGCTTGGTGCAGAGTGATTTTTTTTAAATTTCAGTTGACAGGGATTGACAGCGTAATACAACATTGATCATGAATAAGATAGGAGCATAAGACAGACCAGGTTTCAACCTTAGTTTTGTCTCGACCCTTTTCAATTCTTCTATCCTTGCCTCAGTCTCATCACGCTTCGAAAGACAATTCCTTAAACAATCATCTCTGAGTCAAAATAAGATATGCTCTTTTGACAAAAACTCATCAGATCGGTCTGGGTAGCAGTCGAGAAGAGAGATCAGAAATAAAACAACCAATTTCACACCCTAATTGACTCAGTCTTGACATCATTAGGGGAATGACTGACCCTGTGAAAATGAAGCGTCTAGCCAGCAGCCCCTCATCCCCATTCATGAGCTTGGGGGAGGACAGGCGAGGAGCGGCTGATGAAGAGCACCCCCCCCCCCCCTCACCTGAGACACACCCATGTTGGGAGGGCTTATCGCACCTCCACCAGCAGCAGCTATGAAACAATGAGGAAATTGTTTGAACCCACCCACACTAACCTCTGACCTTGTGCAGTCTATGGACAAGCCCCTTTTCAACAGGCTTCATAAAAACTATAATTAAACAGATATTTCACACATACTATACCCAGAAGTCTCATAAAGCTTCAAGTATACAGTCAAGAATCTGACTTATATTTACCTAAAGGTGAACATGCTAAACCATGATGTGTGCCAGGTTAATCCTGAAGCAAAATCAGCCTAAACATAGATTTAGTGACATTATGAATATAATCCAACCTACACAGCATATAGGTTAGTGACCAATGACGTGGACACATAGACAACACAGAAAAAAATGATACGGTTTGTGTTCTAGTAAATAATGTTGATACTGATTGCCACTGTGCTCTATACTGACTGGCTTCCTCCCTGTATGTTACAGTCTTTCCATTTTCAGTACAGAGAGGACCTCAGCAGCAGTCTGCTTAATGGCAGTCACCCTGGAGGCCCATCCCCCACCGGTCCCCTCCCCCGTCTCCTGTCCCCTGCCCCGCCTCGCCTCAACCCCCTGACTGTACCACCGCTCCCTGGCAGACTGCAGGGCTGGAGCCCACACCTCCCCCAGCAGCCACTGGGCATACAGAGAGCCAGAGATTGGCACATGAGGAGGCACTTTCTCACCTCCACTTTTGACACATGAATATTGCCTTCAAACATGTGCCAGTGCACACCCACACACCCACACATCCACACACACACACACACACACACACACACACACACACACACACACACACTCTCTCCAGCCCGTCTCCAGTGGTCCTACTCTGTCAAGACTGAAAAACAAAGAGAAAAGAAAACCCTGATGTCCCATAGGAGAGGTCCTGCCTTCTTTCTTTTACTTCCTTTGCTCCTTTTCTATTTGATCCTTTTATTTATTTATTTTTCTGCTATCTCACTCTTTTATATATTTTTGGCCATAGCTGCTTCAATCGGAATCACTGAGAGCTAACTCTTCAGAGGCTTGCTTTCAACCTTCTCTCCTGCCAGCCATCACAAACCTACACACTATCTATCTCACTCACACAAACACACAAACACGGTCCAAGATGCACACAGACACATACTGCAGATGGTCACACACAACAAAACAGGATAAACAGAAACATATATGATTTATTTTAACCCAGTTTAGAGCCAGAATATCGACATTGTGCAGATTAAAACTATATTCAATATTACATTGCTGTCATACAAATGTTATTTGGCACTGACTCATGCAACATATAATTACACTCTGTAAATTGTTAAGAACATTTTACTCCACACAACAACTGCATGTTGCCTATTTAATGCTGTCGCCCAGGCCATTTCAGTCTCCAATAAGCAAATCTGAGATAAAGTATGGCAAGCGCAACAGCACAAACTAAACATTAGTCCTGAATGTAATATAAATGCAGCTCTAGTGCCTAGTTTATATACCCTTAGCAAGTAATGCTTGGAATTACTTACTGGGTAATTAGACTACATAGCCACTGACACACTACTGTGTGCTGCAAATGAACCAAGCACCTTTTATCCAGGGCACAACAGAATTCTAAGAATCCTGAACACAGGACATTCAAATCCAATTGTTCCATGAATTGGAATAAATGAGCATGCCTGAAAACTGGGCACATTAATTCAGATAAAACTTAAATTGCAAATCTGATAATCGCCACCCTCCCACCAATCTCCTGTAACCATTTGCCATCCTATTAGTGGAAGATGACTTTCGAGAGATACCACATCATCGCTTAATGAATCTAATGAAGCGCTGAACACCCTGATTAATCATTAAAAAAACGTAAGCCTCTCAGGTATTCCGCTAGACATCTAACCGATTGTATGATCAGTATGACAGCATCCATCCTAAGCGTCAATGACATGACATCAGACCCCATCTTCCCCACACGCAGGTACTCACTTCTCCAGTGCTGCCGCCACATCCTGCAGGCCTTGTGGGCTGACGTTGTTCCTGTCCCAGATGACAGTCCTTCAAGAGCAAAACGTTAATTAACAATACATGTAGCCATCACCACATTACTTAAAGCAAGCTGACATGTGATGAGCCTTTATGAGGTCTTACAAATGATGGCCTTCATTGTTCATACATTCCCTCTAAACCACCACTACTCAATTTAATGGAAGCATGTAGGAACCCTCCTTGGTCTTGTTCTTATTTACCGATCTACAAATTCAATCAACTAGACTTGTAATGTGCTGTTCACTTGCGTTAACAACTCAAAAGATTTCAGGCAACATATCTGCCAGAGTATCCTGTTGGATTGTATTCAGATCCTCAAATGGGAAAACCTCACCTCAGTTTGCTGTTGATCTGTAGCGCTTTGGCTAACATCTTAGCCCCCATGTCCCCCATGCCATTCCCACTGATGTCTACCCGTGTCAACGAGGTGTTGCTGCCCAGCGCATTCAGCACGATAGTCAGGTCTGTCTTCAGCTTGGAGTCCGCCAGAGACAGGGATGTTAGCGGCTGCAAAACACACAATTCATGTTAATTAAACAGAAGCAATTAAATCCTTTCCGCAAGGAGGAAACTCTAGCATACCCATCTCAATGTTCAGCGATAAGAACACCCCAAAGCAGATCCTTTTTAACAGTAGATAAAAGTATAGGAACTCCTGGGGCTCTAAATTCTCACTGCTACTGAAACTCAAATATACAAGTGCATTATGTAGTTGGTATGTCCATCCATAAGAGTATATTCATTTCAGTCATTTTGCTAGAGATAAGATGTATTTAACATCGGCGTAAGCCATCATTATTCTCTCCACTGTCTCCTACACTCAGACTACGCTAGCTCTCTCTCTCTCTCTCTTTCTCTCTCTCTCTCTCTCTCTATCCCTACCTCCTCCTCCTCCTCCTCCTCATCCCTCCTCCCTCTCCCTCCTGGGGCCTAAAGACTGACAGGATTATTTTTATCAGAAATTCTAACATTTCAGGATTTCCTGGACAACCGAACAGCAGACGACTGTGCTTTTGAGAAACTAAAATGCTGAGCGGATGAACATCTGCATACATGAGGTGAGTGTGGGGCCAGGCGGTTACAACACCAGTGCCTTTTAAATCTCAGGAATAAAGAGAGACTCACAGAGGTATGTAATCTGCCATTCAAAAGGTCTCTACCTTTGGCTTTTGGCTTGAAGTAAGACAATTATGATCTAAGTAGTGCTACTACAATAACCAACCAATACCACTACTACTACTACCACCACTACCACTACAACTACTACTACTGCTGCTGCTACTACTGCTGCTGCTACTACTGATACTGCTGCTGCAACACTTCAATGCCCTTTGTATACAGACCATGATCTGCTAGTGGAACAGAGCTGGAACATTCTCCATTGACCTACTTTAACCCTACACTGCTGGATTGGCACTCAAAACTAGCGATGGTCTGAACCCTAGAGATGGGCTTACACAAATTCTAGCAGCCTAAATAGATCTTATGTTATGGGTAGACGGAGAGGATTACTCAATCATGCACAGAATTCAGTATATTTGCCCTCAGAGGAACTGAAGCCCAGTAGTGTTTGTAATACAGAGAGACTGATGCACATGAATTTAAACCAACAATACATGAGAAGGTAGCAGGAGCTTTGCTTGTCATGGTGACTTCACTGAAATTTAGACTTCAGTGTTCACTTCAGGCATACAGATCCAAATTAAATGTTTAGGTGCAATATCTAAAACTGTACGCAATACAGTTGTATTGCATATGGCCTCAATCAAATCAAATCCAGAACAAGAAGTCAGTGTTCAAATCAGCATTTACAGTATAATGTATCCCGTTGACTTTCTTTCAAACCAAGACAACCCCATGGCAACAAGTCACTGTTTCACTGCCCTAAGGCACTAGGAATAAACATGACATGCCTATTTGTTTGTAAGTTGTTCACATGAAAATGGACAAAGCAGATAGCATGCGAGAGACATGGCTCACCAATTCCTCCTCCTGGATCATGTGCACTAGGTTGTCCAGGACAGCCGCCAAGTTTCTGGACACAGGTGAGAACACAGACTCAGGCAGGAGGGTCTTTGATATGGTTTGAGTATTATCTCTCATAGTTACCAAGCTTACTGTAGTACTGACAATATATATCAAACTCTAAAATAGGTCCTTCAGTCAAAATATTCTTGACATCTAACTGCTTGACAAGATAACACTCACACTAATAAAATAATGCCTCTTACTAAGGTCCATTTAAAAGGTCATGCACTCGCCTTCATCCTTAGCACTCACTTTGATTTGATGTTGTTAAAGTTTTTTCCCAGAGAGAGATGACGAATTGATCGGTTCTTGGCCAGCCACACTAACAAGGTGGCCATATCCGAGTCGAGTCCTAGTAGATTTTAAGAGAGAATATGGATAATTCATTGACCACTTTATTGGTTGAGGGATACATCAATCAGACAGGGACTACCTGTGATTGGCCCACTCACCATTATCTGAGATATCCAGGCTGGAGATGTTGGGGATTTCAGCAATGCAGCCCTCCAGGATCTGACAGCCTCCTGACCTCAGCTGTGCAGAGGGGAACCACATGACCACACATCACAGTAGAACTCAAGCAACAGGGGAAGACTGAAGAATGTCACAAGTCTTGTGCACACAGAAGTAGTTACACAGACACACTCACTAAAATAAATAAATGTTGCCATTACACACAGGAGAACAGTGCAATATGTCTTGTGAAATTTTGTGGACAACGTATAACCGGCAAAGTGCATTTGATCTGAGCCATTGAGCCTATCCTCCTCTTGGCCAGGAGTGCATTTGTGCAAACCTTTAAACGTGTTAACAACCCCAAATTAGCTTAGTAACATGTTGCCGAAATGTAATTTAATAAGTATACAAGTATGTTATTCATTCAGGAATTTGTGTCCAGAGGACTAAACTAGTCGTTGTAATTTGATAATTGAACAAGTAAAATTATTTCATCTAAGCTATTTGAGTCCAAAAGAATAATTGAACCGGGTCAAATTTGGAAGAGATGAAGTAGCAGTTGAATGAGGTATTGAATTATGCGGTGAAGAAACAGCTAAGGACATAGAGGGGAAGCAGAGCAGCCTGCAGTTCAGAGAGCTGATTTACTTACACAGTGGCCAAGCTTAGGAACGCATTAGGGGAAAGAGGGGGGAGACAGATCAGCACTGCAAGCAGTTATACACACACAGACACACAGACACACATGAAAAAATAAACAAATCAGAACACATACACGTACGAAAGAATACTGTCAGGCATGCGTATGTGCATGTGACATGTACCCACTCACACTGACATACACAGGCACAAACAATGCAGCACAGTCATAAATTAGACAATCAAACATGAAGCTTCATCCAACTGCTTTGCTTTGGCCAAAAATGGCCACTGATTGCAATGATTGAGCTTTACTGAGAAACATTTGGCTGGGGTTTCTAATGGAGTTTTAAGCATATTTAAGTCAAATTAAATTTTCAGCAAATTCGAATGAAAGCATTACTGGGCCAATGAAAAGCTGGATTGAATAAGTGTGTTGTGTGTGTGTGCATATATGCGTTTGTGTGCTGGTGAATGTTAGTGAAAAAAAAAGGGGAGAACTAAGTGTGTGTGTGTGTGTGTGTGTGTGTGTGTGTGTGTGTGTCAGAAAATAGAACTAGATAGAAAGAGTGACAGAGAAAGAGTGACAGAGAGAGAGAGAAAGAGAGAGAGAGAAAGAGAGAATATAAATTGAATCTTCCTCCTCTGGCTGTGCCATTTGCTACATTATGCAGAAATGTCTCAAAGGAACGTTGAATATTTTTGCGAGGGAGTCCGACTAGGGCAGTGGGTGGTGAGGATTGCCAGCACCGACCACAACACCACTCCCCTCCGCCTGTTTGGAAACGTACACTCATACTTATTTAACCGCACTGCATTTCTGATAAGTGAGTGTGGCTGGAGGGAATCATGACCCAGACTGCTCTCATGTTTCATATCATGGTGTGGCTAAAGTTCTCAAATGTTTTGATTCCACATTACTTAAAATCCTCTTTCTACATGTGATGGAGATAGAGATTACGAAACAATGCATTTGAAGCCTCTTGCAATCTGCAAGAGATTTGGTAATTTGTTAAATATATGAGTTTGAGTCAAAGCCAGCGAATGGGCACGAATAACACTGATAGACTGATAGGGATTACAATATGAACACAGACTAACAGATAGCACAAATGGCTGACTGTTGAACTGACAGCTCAGTAGGGATTTCCTCTCAGAGAAATGAACTGAGTGTTACATGAGAGGCTAGGTAATGTGTTGAGAGAGACTGGGCCACTGGGCCAAAATAGACAATTACCTTCTATGAGGGTATGTCTGATTGTCAGGCGGTGCTGATTAGCATGATGGAAATGCACTGCCATAAGGCACTCAAGCTCTTGTCTTTAACATCCAGACTGGTTCTCAGCAGAACACACCTCACTCCAGTGCAGAATGAATATGCATGCTAATAGGCCTTTAATCCACAGATATCACATTCTGCCTGATGTCTACTGAAGCATTGCTGTTCAAAGAGGTAATTGTTGCACCATGGGCACAGATTCATTCATTATGCTATTTTACACTTTTCACTGTCCTCTCAATAGGTTGAGATCCTCATTATTCATCAGTATTAAGGGCTCTCTGTGTTAGACGAAGTAATCCCAAACCATGTAACTGATAGTGTAATTGTAAATTCTTGTGATTTAACTAACATCACCTTCAAAATACCACATACATAGCATTAATTCTTACCTCACAGCAACTAAGATCTAATGAAACCTCTTTAATATTTGGATTACTGGCTAGTCCCAGGAGAAGAGCTCTGGAAAAAAAGAAACATGTTTTTAGAAAGAATGTAAAGTTGGACACAGATGAATTCGCAGGCTACATATTCTTTAGCACAAATATCAGACTTACAGTCAATGGTTCAACTAAGTAGCAATCAGCAATCATAGAAATATAGGACTAGACCATTTTTATAACTTTATCTAAACTTTTATTGTATGACGGTGTCAAAAAAAGAAGTTAAAAATGAAATCAATAGACAACAAATTGGGTTTTCAGATAGGTTGCCAGAGGCAACAGAGAGTAAAGGAGAAGACATTAAGCTCACTTTAAGGCCTCAGGTGGTAGTTTAGTTCCAGACACGTTGATGCTGCTCAGCACCAGGGCACTACTGAAGAAGTGCTTAAATGCAGGAGGTATGTCCTTTCCTTTCCTGTTAACACCAGCAAAGAGTTCCACATCATGGTTTGGCATGAACATTTGTGGTAAATAATGAAACATATCCATTTAAATGCTTACATAGTAGCCTCAATTTAATTTCGAAAAAAAGAGGAAAAGAAAATATTTCTACATGTTTGCTTTATGAAACATGCCTGTTTGATAAAGGTTTTTCTTTTTTTGAAGATGCATTGAGGACCAACAATTTCTGCAATCCTCCTGCCCTCGTCCCACCATGGAAGCCAATTTGCCCTTTTACCCAAACCCCAGCCCAGAAACTACTGCTGACATGAGGATCATCATGTGCACCACTGCTTGCTGCATGAAAGGCCTTGCAGAGGGACCAGTTATCCATTTCATTGAAATCCTAATCACATGAGGGCAGCACCCTCTCCATGTGTTTGCTTTCATTAAGAGAAGAGCAGTCTACACTTACACTCTGAATCTGACACCAATTCAATTTATTGAGCACTTTGGCAACCGTGTCAAAGGTCAGCTAATAATTAGGCCACATTCGGCAGGAGGATTTATCTTGTTTCTCTGCCATCTGTCTCGCATAATATATACATTACGTACTTATATTCATGCACAGAAGTCTCTTTTGTTTCACCTTCATCTAGCTTTCAACCAGTTTGCAAGGGTTTATATTTAGAGGGGGCCTTAGATAGCCTGGGTCTAAGAAGGTCTTGTTTTATTATCGATCTTATACGATGTAAGGTGACCTTGAGTAAATAAAATGTATCATCATCATCATTATTATTATTGTTGTTGTTGTTGTTATTGTTGTTGTTGTTGTGGTGGTTGTGGTTGTTGTTGTTGTTGTTGTGCCAGGTCTAAGGCTAGTCTGGACCTCAGCATGGCGTTTCTACAGTTCTGTGCACATGAGTACAGATGGCCTGAGAGAGGAGAGGAACTGGACTGGAGTGAATCCACACGCATCACCAATCCTGCTGAGACCCCCCTGCAGCAGCACCAAGGTTGAGCTGAGCTCAACATGAATCATGACCGATTGACCATCCATCCATCCATCCATCCATCAGTCCATCCATCCATCCATCCATCCATCCATCCATCCATTCATCCATCAGTCCATTCATCCATCAGTCCATTCATCCATCCATCAGTCCATCCATAGATTCATATCTGGATGAATACTAACGAAAACACACCCTTTCAAACAAGGACACAGTCTTAGGTAAAAAATAATGATAATGTAAAACAATTGGTATTGAACAAGTGCAGCAATAGAATGATAAAGTGAGATCAGCAAACACAAGCCTAAATGTTGCCAGTTGAAAAATGATTTACTTAGGCAAAGAAAACCCACTACAACCAAAGCTGAATGATGCAGCAAATAAGCCGGGAAAATAAGCCAAGCAGTCTGTCAATTTTAAGGACTGTGATTAACAAGGCCATCTGTAATAGTGTGCACATGTGTGTGCATGAGTCCATCTGTGTTCCCATAAGGACATATATGAGGGAGATAGTGAGAGTTTATGAACAAAGGTGTATTTGTAGGCTTGTTTCTTTGTCATGTACAACATATCACATTGCTCACCTATAGGGGAAGATTCCCTTGGACATGTTGAGAGCAGCAAGGTGCTGTACAGAGCCTCTGAGCAGAGCGGCGCAGACCTGGAAGAGAAACACACGCCCTCATTGGTCACTCATATCAACACATTCAGGATTTAAGATTAACAACACGTCTGCAGAACATTACAAGGTTTGGTCATAGACTGACTCATGAGGGATGAAAAGGTTAGGAGTACAGGAAAGAGCTGGGTGACTAAGCCATTAGACCCATTAAACCTTTCAAACGTTTTCAGCAGGCAGTAAGAAACACTATCTTATCCAATACTTTAAAACATATGACTGCATCATCAAATCACACTAATCTACATGATTAGGAAACACCGGCACTCACCAGGTCGAGCGAGCAGTCAGTGTTGGAAAGGTCCAGTGTGGTCAAGCTGTTTGGTTGGCCGAGGAAGTTGTAAAAATTCTTCACAGAGAGAGAAAGAGAAAGGGAGAGACAGACAAACATCAGAGGGTCAAATGACATTTTCCAGGAGACATGATTCACTGCAGATTAAAACCCGGGAACTGCTTGTGCTACGTTTCGCTGTCAGGCCATCCGCATGAGGTCAAGATCTACAGCCGGCAGGAGCGCTGAGGTCATCTGTGAGTAACGGCAATGTTATATCTGAACAAAGACAGATGTTTCCGCTGCTCTCTCTCAGTCTCCAGGATGAGAGAGAGAGAAAAAAAAAAGAAAGCCCCCACTGTCCATCCATCAGACGACACCAACTACACTTTCTTTCTCCTTAGAAGCCTTCCTGGTGGTATTGACGGTCTTGTGATGGGTGGCTGTGTGACTGGGAGAGCCCCTCACACTGAGGCCAGCGGTGGCTGGCCCTGCTGATTTACACCCGGCTGGCCAGCCCACACGCAGACCAGCGCCCCTGAGGACAGCATGTGGCCGTGTGCAGGGAGATCAATGTGGGGCTATTGACGTGGACATTAGCATGGGATGAGCGTTACGGCCCGCATATGTGTGCCATGATCCTCACTACTGCAGTCCTCTCAGAGGACAACAGCTCATTGCATTCATACAAGCCTTATAACAGATATATTGTTGGGCTATATTTGAGCATTTTATAAAAATGTAGTCAAATAAAAAATAAAAAATTCCATGATTCGCTGCACTGCCGATGTTCCCTGTCAAAGAAGAATACGTTTGCACACCTATTTCCAAAATCCAAGCCTCGGGGGGAAAGTGTGATTTATTGCCTGCGATAAAAAGCCTGTAAATAGGCTGTTTTTGCCGCCAAAATAGGGCCCTAAATGTAGAGTACATGCTACATACAGGTGTACAGTGTCAACATTTATAGGTGCAATTCAAGTAGCGATCATCGGGGTCCAAGCAGTATGTGCAAACTGTCCCAAGCAGCGAACAGATGAATAATTTGGCCGCTTAAACAGGTGAAAGAGTTCAATTTTTATAAGAGTTATATAAGAATTTAGACAAAATTCATTTTGAAGCTAGACACAACCACGTGAGAGGAACAGAGAAAAACATGTTGGAGCCACATCTTATGGCTGATTTGTTGAAAATTTGGTAAATAGCTTCTTAATGCTATTATCAATGAACCTACAAAACTTCATCAAGATTGGCCATTCAGACAGACATGTATTGGCTGCTGAATTCAAATGGAACTCTAAGAGATGAGTAAATGTAGCCAAGTATAAGCATAAAAAAATTCACAATGGGTTATTAAGATATTGAAATGTGTAGCGCCCCCTATGGACAAAATGTCCCAAAATTTGGCATGTGTCCAAAGAATGTGCTAGTGATGCAGGGTGTCAATTTTTTTTAACCTTTACATCACAAGATAATGGCCTTTGAAGAGCTATATTTCAGTTTGAACATTATTCACCAGGAGTACACCACTCACAAATGAATCATAATGAGCTATGGTAATGCGCCTCTTGGAGGCCAGTTTGCCATATCAATATGAATTTTTTTAGGCAGAACAGTTTAAGCTATTGCCGAAGTGTTTTGACCCTACCTCACTTCAGTCGTGGCTAGCTGCGCACATTAGCAGTGTCTGGTTGTGCATGAATACGTTTTTTTCTACAAACAGTGCTTCTGGAGAGGGGGTACCTACCGTGAGGTCGTCTCCCCGCAGTATATTCCCTGAGAGGTCGAGGTGGGTGAGAGTGCTGGGGATGGACTGGTTGGCACTGAGTGACTGGGCAAGGCTATTCACCCCTGGGGGACAAGGATAGGAGGACAGATAAATGACAAAAGGCGGAGACAACAACAGGACAGTATTGAGCCAAACAAAATCAGGTGAACAGCAGAACGACAAATGATTGACAGGAATGCACACTGTATAGCATATATTTTTATATAAAACAACCACAGCTTTAAACAATACATAATAGAATAAACCATTACACATGCACCATATATAGTATATATACAGTATATATATATATATATATATATATATTAGGGCTGTCAGCGTTAACGCGTTAATCTATGAGATTAATGTGACCGCCATTAACGCGTTAAGATATTTTAACGCTGTTAACGCAACTTTGTTTACTTCCAGTGTGCGGAATTAAATCACCATAATACAGATTGCACCGCAACAGCTAACTCCCGATTGTACAATCAACACTTTGTATTTTCCTGCACCACTATCCATGGAGATGTTGATTTTGTGTTCAGAGCCTGTGAGTGACTGACATGTTAAGTGAAATGCAGCACGTTACTTCAATCGTGAACAATTGCTGTGCCTTATCAGAGCTAAACTCTCCTGACTAAGCTAGTGTGCTAATAGTTAGCATGCAGAAATAATAATTATAATAGAGCTATCTGTTGACATTACACTGTATGAATATATACTCATTTTTAAGAATCAAGATTGAACACAGCAAAACTGACACCTAGCTGGCTCCATGCACCATCGAATTACCTTTAAAAAGAGCCCAGATTTAAGAAATTTTAACTTACATGAGAGAAACCAGAGCATTAAGCATTACATGTATATCGCTGGATTCAAATTTACTGGCGGCGGCAGTCTTTATTTAAAATTCGCCGTGCATATGTAAACTATAGCGTTTTTGCCGGTTTTCAGGGTCAAATTCAAAACTGACACCTAGCTGGCTCCATGCACCATCGGATTACCTTTAAAAAGAGCCCAGATTTAAGAAATTTGAATTTACATGAGAGAAACCAGAGCATTAAGCATTACATGTATATTGCTGTATTGAAATATACTGGCGGCGGCAGTCTTTATTTAAAATTCGCCGTGCATATGTAAACTATAGCGTTTTTGCCGGTTTTCAGGGTCAAATACTAATAATTGAATCGCGATTAATCTAGATTAATGAATTTCAAAATGTGAGATTAATTAGTAAAACATTTTTTATCTATTGACAGCCCTAATATATATATACACTGTATATATACACACACACACACACACACACACACACACACACACACACACACACACACACACACACACACACACACACACACCGATATATATATATATAGAGAGAGAAAGGAAGAAAGAAAGGAAAAAGGAAAGAAACTCAAGAGGGAGGGAGAAAGACTAAGAGGAGAATTCCATTAATATTTTACAGTCCCAGAAAAGCCTGTAGCTGTGGTTATTAGTGTTGCTGAGGAGGCATCCAGCTGCCTTTAACATCCCCTTAAAAAGGCTTCAAGGCCTTTAACTGGTTCATTGAAAATAGACCGGATTCGTCACAATAGCGTCTGGCAGAGATATCTGCGAATAGCGATGACTTTTTCTCAGCCACACGCGGAGATCAGAAAAATGTGGAATTCTCCCATCTCACTCCCTCTCACTCCCTCTCTTCTATTAAAGCTGGGCATCAGTAGAAACTGGCCTGATGATGGCCAACCTCCATCTGAAAGGACTACTGTGAGGCACACTGAATTCTGGACTCATTCAATTTAATTCATTCAAGTGCATTTGTCTAGTGCTTCTTACAGACAAGGCTTCAAAAAGCAGCAGCTGACTATGAAAAGAAAAACTCCCTGCTAGGCGGAAAAACAGACAGTCTGGCCTCGACTGCCCCTGCTCAGTATTAGTTCATTAGAAAAATATTCTGTATGCCTAATGGTAAGGATAGTCAGTCCTTTAGCAGTTGTGCAGCTAATTTACGGGCCTTCAAAGTCTATACATCCCACACATTCCTGCTGGAGCATAAGGCCATGTAAGCCTGGCAAGTTATGCGCACTTAAAGGACAATACAAATATAACTAGGTCAATCTAAGTGGAAATGCCACCAATGTCTTTATGCTAAGCTGTAGTCCCTGGAAGGGCCACTTGCCACCACCACTCTCCCCTTATCACCCTCATTAAGCACATCTGCGTGTCCCACAGACTGGCTCTTAGCCTTCATTTCATTCAGCTGATACCACATCACCAGCACACAGCTCCAGGTAATCATACAGACGCCGCACTCGAATCGCTGCAAAATGGTATCTATCCATTCAAGAAAATATACAACAACACAACCAGACAACGTTTTTTCATTAAGATGTTATTAGATCACCCTATGAAGACTACACTGGTATGTCGGTTCTTCCCATTGGTAATGTGTCATTTAGGTGTACCTGTACATTCTGACTTACATACACACACCTTAAAACTATTTCACATGTGTATGCTCAACACACACACGCAACCACACACACAGCCTGTCAGATTCTTTTAGTTTCTGGAATCTTTTAGTTCTTTTCGTTCTTTTCCTCCCCGTAAATGTCAGTGCACCTGTCAGTCATCTCCAGTGGAGTCTTGGAGTGGAGATCTCCACTCATTAGGATTAAACTCTCACAGCCGTGTCAGGAGAGCCCATTCATTAGCACCTCATTAACCTCCCTTAGCAACCAGGGAGAAACAGAGAGACGACGCACACACAGACTTCAGCTGAGGCTGTGAACTCAGAGGGAGACAGAAAGAGGGAGAGAGAGAGAGAGAGAGAAAAATAGAGAGAGAGAAACGTCTCCCAGCTTATTTAACACCAAGTCTTTAACATAGGCCAAAGAACTGAGCCACGCAGCAGAACAGGCTTAATGCTAATTTCCTGCATTTCCCTTGAAAAGACAGATGGGAGCCCCCAACCGCTGAGTGGCTTCAAAGTTGACACAGCAGAGAAGGATTTTGCAATCTTAAGGTATTTCCCCGGTTTGAAACGGAGACCTGATATTAGCCATATCAATTTACCTTTTGGCGACAGTGAGGTTTTGGAGAAATTGAGATGTGTGAGGCCCTTGCGGAGTTTGGCAAACTGGGCACCCAAAGAGGCGATTCCTGGCAGTGGAGAGAAAAGGAAGTATCTCATGTAAGTATCTCATCAGAAAACATTGGACCTTCACTAATAAAAAAAAATATATATTTAAAAAAGGGTGGGTTTAAATTACTACTAGGTAACAAAAAAAGGATAGAATTGAGAGTTCAGTTCCTCCACATGAAGAGATTTACCTCGGACTACACAACTTATTCTCTCTTAACTTTCCCCCTCCCAAACAGGCAGTTCTGTCTGCCCCACTATCTCCCATGGCTGCCTGTCTGACTCCTGTCTGCCTCCTCTTTAAATAGATTCATTCACTCTTCTCTCCCTCTCTTCTTTCCTCCACCCTTCATTCTGCAGACGTGGTTTTCAATCGGAGCTCAGACTCAAAGGGGCTCTGGCAGGCAAACAGAGAGTGAATTCCTTTGTTGTCAGGACTGACTTGGCCCTGGACATTCTGTCGCTGAATGTTACATGAGGACAAATCTACGGGTCTGCAGTCATGGGGTGGACTCACATACTCTGTTTATGTCACATGAAAGATTTAAACTTCACAAAATGTTGGGGGGCTTTCGGGTACCAACCAGCATCTCTAGAGAATTGTAGTTGTACAAATCCCAGTCAACCTGATGAAATATTGTGAAATATTCTAATGCTCAATGGATGGGTGAGAAGGAAAACACTACATAATATATTCAGTTCATTTCTGATCAATAAGAAATCCAAATCAAGGCAGTAATTAAGTATGAATGAATGTTATGAATACTACAGAATAACTGAATATTCATACCAAAGACCTAAATGAGAAATGTGGGGATGCGTGCTAATCGCATTTAGACAGAATAAAAAATGTAAAAAGCCTGAAATGGACAACTTAATAAAACCTGTGAGCGTACCTCTGTCCTCAAGTGGGTTGTTGGCAAGGTTTAGAGTATGGAGCCCTGAGCTGGAATTATGGGCCAGCGCATTAGCCAGCTTCTGTGCAAAGTCCCTTCAGGTCAGAAAGACAGCAAGAGAAGAGAGAGAGACAAAAGAAAGAGAGGGAAAAAAACAGAGAGAGAGAGAGAGAAGGAAAGACAGTGAGATAGACAGATAGAAAACAGATGAAGAGATGTTCATCATAAAACTCTTGCATTTTTATCTTAGTTATAGTTTATCACAGAAAACTGAGTGGTGTATGTGCGTCCCAACTGACGTTTTGAGTCCCGCGTTGTCCAGCACCAGCTCCTCCAGGCGACTGGAGCGGGCCACCACCCTCAGGATCTGCTCGCACACGTCTGCAGACTGCACAGGGCGGAGAGATCAAGTTCAGAGGGAGAGGGAGAGTACATTTAGAGGGCCACGACAAGGAGTTAATGTGGTGCGAAAATATGAAAAAGTACCAGGAGCAACACGGGCTAATGAGGACAGACAATAAACCATGTGCAAACTTAATCTAAACATAATGACTTTGTGAAGACAGTGGTTTGGCCAGCGTGAGATGTGATCTCAGGAATTGCGTCAGGCACACTAACCGCAGTGCAAATCACCATTGCCCCTAGCTTTGTTACCACCACTATAGATGGATAATTCCAGCTTAGTGATGATCCCCTTAAATGACTTCAACCCAGTAAATCAAAATGCTGCCCCAGGACACCCAATGGAAAGTGAGGAACAGAGGCACCAAGAGCCCAGTGGTGACTATGCGGTCAGTGGGGGGGCACTCTGACGCTGTTAGTTACTCTGAGGCTGGTTCCGTTGCAAAGAGTGGAGGCCGGGAAGCGGAGGGTAGTCAAAACACTCCGAATGCTGGAGGTTGAGGAAGGAGGCAGGGGTTGGGGGTTCTGCTGGAGCCCAGAGACAAAAATAAATTGGGGTAGATTAAAAATTTAAAGTCTGACGAGCTCTGACCCAATTCTTTGGTTGGGCCCATCTCCATATCCCAGCTCTGGCAGCGAGGCTAAGACGTTCTAGTCTATTTAACCAGGCCGTGCCACTTATACACACCCCCCCCCCCCCCCCCCCACTAACCCTTGTTTAAATGTTGTTGTATGCTCGATAAACAAGGCATTCTGTCTCTCCATTAGCCTGGCTAATTGTTTGTTGAGCATGACAATGCAGTATTGTGCGAGGCCTTCTGCAGTGGCCTCCCTGGTGAGCAGCAGGCAGTCAGGGCAGTCAGGGCAGGAGATGGGACCGAGTAGGGGCGGGTGGATTCTGGGTCACGGGACCAGTGGTGTGGGCGTTCGCAGTGGAATGTGGAGAGAGGGGGCCAGTGAAGGAGGCTGGTCTGCACTGACACACACACACCATGGCTGACACACACAAACACAGACACACCATGGCTGACACACACACACACACACCATGGCTGACACATACACACACACCATGGCTGACACACACAAACACAGACACACCACGGCTGACACACACAAACACAGACACACCACGGCTGACACACACACACACACACACACACACACACACACACACACGCACACACACACACCATGGCTGACACATACACACACACCACGGCTGACAGTCACAAACACAGACACACCATGGCTGACACATACACACACACCATGGCTGACACACACAAACACAGACACACCACGGCTGACACACACACACACACACACACACACACACACACACACACACACACACACACACCACGGTTGACAAACACACACACAACGGCTCTGCTCAGCACAGTGAGAGGGCAGACTCACACACACAGATGAATACACCCACACACAAACAAGCACTCACACAAGCACACACACAAGCACACAGACAAGTACACACAAGCACACACACAAGCACACACACAAGTAAACACACACACACACACACACAATACCACTTCATTGGCCAGGGAGAGACAGAGAGACATCTCAATAGTATAATGGAGCATTCCAAACGCGTTAGCGAGGGAGGCTCCATGATATTTCCCGTTAGTCTCAGAGTGCCTCATCTTGTTCCTTTTTATTTGTCACTGTTATTCATGCTATTGGTCACCACTTCATTACCTCTTCTGAATACATCACAATTCTGAATGTTATTTTTGTCTGTGTATGTTTCTTGAGACCTAGCAGTATCCACATAGTGTGTAGCAGTAGAAACAGTGACACAGCTAAGTCATACAGTAAACAAATGGACATAACACGTTCTCGCTCACTCCTTTTCTCTCTCTCTGCTTTTCTCTCTCTCTCCATTTCTCTTCCTCTCATTTCTAATCCCTCTCCCCTTTTCCTCTCTCCCTCTCTCAAACCCACCCACACGGACCCAAGCGCAGACAAAGACAGACACGGCAGGGCTAGTCGCAGCTTTCAGGAGATGAGTATCACTGGCTCATTGCCACAGATTAATCCATTGTACACTTTAATACATTTGAATCAGTGCCAATGATTCGCCCACTAGACTTGCCGATAAAGCAATTTGGGTCCTGATTTAATGTCTCTCTCACTCTCTCCCTTTCTGTCATCTAACTCTCTCCCCCTCCCACACCTAAATCCCTCCTTCGTGGTTTTTCTTCTTCTATCCTGCTCTTTTATCCTAAGATGGGGATTCAAACCCACATAATGAGGTGCGCTCTGTTTTTGGAGTGAGTGACGCTGGCTGCATTAATCATGACTGGTTGGCTTGTTTTCCAGCATCCATAATCATCATAACTGGCTCACATTCTTTGAGTGTTTCTTCCAGCTGGTGCAACTGGAAGACTCAAGTGACTCTGGTTAAGAACAGAATGCTGTTTATATAGCCAAAAACGTGAAGACCTACAGAAAATGCTTGATCTAATTATTGAACTGCCCAGCTGCTGATTTGAGCTCGGAATTCCCCATTTATCTGTGGACAGGCCAGTGTGTGTATTAATATACATCTTTCCAGCTATGACATAGAAATGGGATCACAATGACTGTCATATTGTAGGCAACGTCCCTTACCAACAGACATCACTTAATTGCGGTTTGTACACTATTTCAAATTGTGATAACTGTAATTATAGGCTGCTACGTGATTAAATAGTACTCCTTATCGTGTGTAGATTACACTCCTGGTTTCTATGGTGACATAACCCTGTAGAATGTGATGAATGGGAGCTGGTGAGTGGACCTGAGCTTCCTCATCAAAGCACCTAGTCTCTTTGCAGACACTTTCCTGCGCCCGGCTAATCCTCATCAGCCATGAAACAGACAACCAGCAACACCACGATAGCATCTTCTCCAGTGTCCTCGCTGAGGGACTGGTGCATCAAAAGGGCAGCCTGTCAGGCCTGTCAGTCACGAGCCAGATTAACTCACCAGTTTATAATCCTTGGTTGAGAGCTTTGTGAACCACTGGTTGTATTCCAGGACTGCAATAATAGCCACCAAATCCCTGGTATTGAGAGACAAGACATTACACAAATTTAAAAAATGGAAGACGGAAAAAACCTAAAAGGATTGATTAAGTGAACTATAATCCTCCATAAGATACAGAACACTTGGGAGAGTTAAGACATTTGTTTTCTGTAGATATGGTGACCATGAGAGGCCCATGAGAGAGGAGGTAGACATTTAAAAAGAGAGCATTTACCTGTTCTCCAGGTGACTGAAATCCTGAAGATTGAGTTCTCGGGTGTCTTGGGTCAGATAGATTGTGTCTACATCCTGTTTTAAACACCACAACCGATCAGATACACATGTTCAAAAATGTACAAACTTGTATACATACTCGTATACTGTGTAAGACTATATACTATAGATTAGCATTGATACTTTAGATGGTACACAAAGCCTATACGGGCCATTCTACCGAATTGATGCAAAGTCATGTCGGATATATTTTGAATTTTTTTATGGTTTATTCCCAAAACTTTGTCCGTATGTATATTGTACCATATCTAAAGTACATATATCTAGTAAAAGAACAGTCAAGTTTTGTATTGTATTTTCAGAATGTGTCGGAATGTTTTTCCTCTTCCAAAAATTGTCACTACCGAAACATCACATTTACTATAGTAAAAAAGTATTATTATTGACCTGTTCAGATTGTGTTTCCTTCCCTTCTCTGAAGTGTATTTTTACAAATATTTCTTGAAGGTTTTCACAATGAAATCCATAGAAATTAATTTTTTACCAAATTTTCAAGTTCAATTTATCTGTTTCGGTAGTGACTGCACTGTTTCGGTAGTGACTGCACTGTTGGGTGGATGTTCATTTCTCTCCCAAAATCATCCAAAAGGTGCTCTGGGCCTCCCTTTAGTCCACACAACACATATATTTAAAAAATATGGGATTGAACTACTTACCATTTCATTTAGTCACTACTCAAATCATCTGGTCACTACCATATGTTTCGGTAGTGACTGTTTCGGTAGTGACAATTCTAGCTAACTTTAAGCATAAATAAAGAATTCTAGCAAGCACACGGCTTTCAAACACATCTTTGAAGAGGTGAACACACATACAAACATAAGATTTTCCATGAAACCCCAAAAGGTTTACTCAATTGAAGAAAACATGCGTTTCGGTAGTGACAATTCTTAAGGTTACACGTCGATTTTCAGACTTTGGAACACATTTATATAAAAACTATGGGATTTAGTTACTTACCATTCAACCATGAGGGACAGAGATGCAGTGTCACTGCATGGTCAAAAATGTAGAGTCGTGGCTAAAACACAGGCTCAGCCAATGGACTAAAACTCTTGTGTTTCGGTAGTGACATGAAAACTAGGGACATGATTTTTTGAGTATAGTAAATTGATTTAAAAATTAAACCCACAATAAATCTAAATATTCCAAGTTTTGTTTCAACCCAATCATAAAGATCTTTGAAATTAAATCATTGAAAAAAATAAAAAAAAATTGAAAAGTGTTATTTAAAGGCATTGAAATTTAGATGTCAGGGTTGGGGACAGCTACTTCCCAATAGAAAGTACCCTATAAATGATGATTTTGTATATATTTAGCTTATTACTATCTCATGTAATGCATTGGGTTTATTTAGACCATAACATTTTCTAATTAAATATCTATGCCTAAATACCTAATTGTTTTGTAAATAGTTTTTATTGTTGAGGGACTGCATATTACACGAATTCGGTAGAATGGCCCATACATTCTAATCACTATTTGCTGCATTTTCCCAATACCCAATAAATCAGGAATCATGTGTGCAAAGTTGCTCCCCGGAGGCAGCGTGGTACCGCTGCTGTATCTATTGTGAGGGCAGCTGCAGTTTCAGCTGCATAAATCAATAGAGGCCAGCAGAGCAGCGACTGAGTGCATCAAGCACAAGATGGCCACTTGAGCGGGCTATTTCCTGCTCACAGGGGGCTGGGTGTAGCTCAGAGCAAGATATCGGGACTTACAGTGAGTTTGTGAAGTGGGGCTGGTGTGTGTGTGTGTGTGTGTGTGTGTGTGTGTGTGTGTGTGTGTGTGTGTGTGCACTCACCCACTGGACCTCCTCTCTGTAGGGCAGGCCGAGCCAGTCACACACACAGCGGTACTGCTGAGAGAATCCCCCTGGAGAGAGGACAGCAGGGTTACCTCATCTGTGCGTTTGCATTGTCATCCTATACAATAGATCACTATTCATGTTTGAACTGCTCCTAATGTCAATCCTTCTTTGGAACAGCCCACATTGGTAAAAGTTTATTTAATTTACTTATGCAACATAATTACAAAAACATGTATGATAAGGGCAGCAATCTACTCTTTAGGCACAAAACAACTATGCATCTACACTTGGCACACACACCCACACCCACACACTAACACACTGTATACATGCGCACACGCACACACCCACAAACGCACACAAATGCACACAAATGCACACACACACACAAACACACACACCACACGGTCCAGGCTCGGGGAGGTTCTGGCTGTCCCAAGCATTCTGTAGACTGCTCAGTCTGTCTGCTGGTTCCATTACCAGCTTCTTCATCACCTTCCTACACAAGCAGAGAACCAACACACATCACTGAAACACTTACGACATAGAGAGTCAGTAAATTAAAGGTTGAATAGCATGTCGCATAGTAGCATGTAGTGACTGTGGTAGCCCAATGGCGGAAATATCCTTATATATTCCAATTCCAACAAAACAAAGATGTCACATACTTATATAAGAAAAAAATGAAATCTGGATGCCCACCCTTAAAGAATTGTTAGGTATGAAAACAAAAAAAAGGATTGTGTAATTTTTCAGATGATTTTGTGAATGAACAGCTGTGGGATAGCTTTGTCAGCTTTAGCATAAAATCATAAAATGTTGGGTGATGTAAAGTATACCAGTAATAAATGAGTTGTTGGGAAGTATATTTTGTCCAAACAGCTAATTTGATGAACAGCGGTGTTGAGACTTACGGTGGGGACAGGCCTGGACATATCCTTTGAAGACAGCTGCCTATGTGGGCCACCAGGTCATTCACCTCCTCTGTTGAAGCCAGCTTCAGTGACACCTGCCCCCTCTCGTACTCTATGGCCAGCTGAAGGACACAAGGGGCATTAGACCAACCTAAAGCCTGGACTCTACAGTGCTGACTTGGGTTTTACACTCAGTAACAATAGAAGCTTCCAGTAAAGCTCAGTGTATGTTGAGTTCAAAACATTTCTACTGAATTTCAAGCTTCATGCAATTGTGTGTTGTGTCTTGCACAAAGAGACTTTCTTACCTGTGTGGGCTTATTGCAAGTGATTCCTTGAATCTCCAAATAATTGAAAGTCTGCTCTACCTAGTGTGGAAAAGATGTGGGGAAGTATAAAATCAGGATACTGTCAATTAAAAATGTATAATCTAATTGTTACTAATACGTTAATAATGGCTGGTTATACCAATGATAGTCAGCACCCAAATACACAAATGTGAAAAAACTCATACACAGAGAAGCACTGTCACCAGCACAAACCATTGTATATAATTACTAACAAACTATGATCCTCAGTCATAATTCACAATCCTCAGTCTTCAACCAAATTAAGAATAACAACTCCATGACCACTGAGAAGATCCCCTTTTTGACTTCACTTGTGGCTGCCTCTCCTCTGGGGGCGCATTATCACCATCACCATCACCATCACCAGCACCAGCACCATCACCATCACCATCACCAGCATCAACATCAACATCAGCACTAACACCATCACCATCACCAGCATCAACATCAACATCAGCACTAACACCAGCATCATCGTCATCGTCATCGTCATCGTCATCGCCATCACCAGCACCATCACCATCACCAGCCAGCATCATCATCAGCATCAGCATGAGCATAGCTGTCACAGCAAGCCTGACAGCCCCCCTCCTGTCACTAGACCTTATGGGTGAGTAAACAGCTCTGAATGTCAACCTTTGCTCAGGGCTCCCTTTGCCACCATTCCAATTCCTTCCCCTAGTTGCTACACACAAAACCAAAGAAGGCCCCCCCTAAACTTTATTCAAATAACTGATTACCATGTTAAACAGCTTAAAAGCCTTTTAACAATCACCTGTGGATTTCCATCCAGGGGGATGAGTGTTTATCATAATCATATCAGTAACACCCTGTGGATATACTCTCAGAGATCAAACGCATCCTGCAACAGCTAAGCCAATGAGACTGGAGCAGGTCCACTCCCTGCTCCCCACACCTACCCTATCTGTGTCTGTGAGCAGCGAGGGAAAGAAAGCAAAACTGAAATGCTGAATCAGAGGAAGTAAATCAGATAGGTGAACAAAAGAAGGTCAAGCCTTCACAGAGAACAGAAGAAGGAACTGGGGCCAAAAACAAAGAGAGATATCGGAGAACGCTGGTTATGACAGATTTTCAAGAATTCCTCAAACATGACGTTTTTATTATTAACAAAGTTAGTGCATAGATGTATAATTAAAGCTAGTGGAATGAATCAATGAAATCACCAGTTATCACCAATTTCTATATTACTGACAGAGACAAGTCAACCAGCACATGTTTTTTTTTTTTTTTTAGCTTCGCATGAAGTTGTTTTCATGGTAGAATTACAGTGTAGCAAGCCAAATGAGGATGTATTTGTTTGATGGAGATGGCAAATTACCTCTGGCAATGGTCTTAAAATAACAGGGTTTTGCCCATACAGGTCTGTGCATCATTCCGCAAGAGATTAAACAATGTCAGACTGCATTCACATAATGCCTGTGGCACGTATAATATAATGAAATGGTTTGTGAGTTATTCTCAGCTTGTCACACAGAACACCACAAATCCGATCCGTGTTGACCTGAATGATCAAACAATTTCCCACGCTCATCACTCATTGCTCACAACAAGGCTGCAGTGCCAGAGCACGATTCACTACTATAAATGAAAGAGCAAGCGGCAGCAGTGTGTGTGTGTGTGTGTGAATGCGTGTGTGTGTGTGAATGCGTGTGTGTGTGTGTGTGCGTGTGTGTGTGGGTGCGTGTGTGTGTGTGTGTGTGTGTGTGTGTGTTTGTGTGTGTATGAGTGTGTGTATGAGTGTGTGTATGAGTGTGTGTGTTTGTGTGTGTGTGTGTGTGTGTGTGTGTATGTATGAGTGTGTATGAGTGTTTGTCTGTGTATGTCTGTCGCAAACAGTAATCACATTCACTTTCGTTCAAGGTTGGAGGCAGCACACACAGACATACAAAAACACACACACTGATCCATCCAGAGAGTATTGCAGCACCACACTGCAACCTAACCCCAGCATAAAGGTCTCGCTCAGTAGCCTGAAGCAGCAGCAGCACCGCCCAGCTAACCCACCGAGGCCTGCCTGCTGCTGCCAGCTAGCATTTAGCACCTGACCTCAGACACAAAGAGCCCCTGCAGCTATAGACGTCTACAACCAGAAAGAGAAACCACCACCACAATGTGTCAGCCTGCTGTGGTGAGAAAGAGAGAGAGAGAGAGAGAGAGAGAGAGAGAGAGAGAGAGAGAGAGAGAGGATAAGAAAAAAGGATCACCAGGCAACCCCAAACTCCAGCTAAGGCGCTACATCACACAGGGTAGGGTGGGTGGGCGTGTTTGCTGGGAGGTGAGAGGTCAGATCAGTGCCCCAATTTCACGGAACATGCAAACACTTGCCTAGAGCCATACTATGAAAACAGAGGGAGGGAAGCCGAAGCCACTGCGCTGCTGAGCAGGCTAAGGCTGTAATTAGCATCGACCTGCCCGGGTTGAGACTCTCTGTTCTCTGTGGTAGCCATAGGCTAGCGTTTGCTGCAAAAAAAAGGAATCTATATTTGTAGGATGTCCATAGTGAGGACTGTAGTGAATGCGAACACATTCTTTCAACCCTGGCGTGACTACTGAACTCAACCACAGCTCCACAATGATGGGGGGAAAAAAACGCTAAAATTGCAACATCCATCTGGATTCAATACAGAAAAATACTGGACTGTCAAAAGCCCCTCAGTTCCGAGAGGGTTGTGCTGCATTTGCTGAGTAAGATGTTAGGTTTTTATCCTCAAAAACATCCACATGTAGCAGAGCAGTAAGAGGACAAGCAACAGAATGGCACTGGTAATGCTTGACTGTTCTGTGGCAATTCCACTGATTTATGTCATCATTGCTCTCAATGTCACATGGTCACAAGGTTAGTGGGTTGCTAGGTCACATGATGGTCTGCTAGTTGATCCCAGAGAGTAATCAGGCTCAGTGATGTCTCAGACCGGCCGTGGCCTGCATCGGCAAACGAGCATCTAGGGGTCGGTAGGCTCCGCTAAGGCCATCTCCGCTAAGGCCGTCTCCGCCTTCCCACTAATCCCAGCAGGAGTGCTTAGATGAAGGGGATAATCTTAGAGGAATCCTCCACACCAACACTGCTTAGGGCATTCGCTCAGTCTGTCTCATAGTGCCTTACAGAGCTGTATTCAGTCAGCCAACAACATTTAAATAAACACACAAACACCTTCACAGTTTAACCATAAACACATACACACCCACCCAGCAGGCACTCGCACATCCTTGATCTGGGATCTACATTATACTGACAGAGGCTAAAAAAAAGTGGGCACCCATACAAGCACATATTCATGCAAAACAAATTGCAAGGCCAGGGTTGCCACTGGTGCTTGGATGAAGACAGATAAAGCAGGTCTGTTATCTGGCCATGTAGTGGGTCACTGTGTGCTGCTGACAGCCCACCAGGCTGAGTGTTTTTACCTTGGAGGGGATCCGTGCTGTGAGGATGTAGGCCCGATGAGAGGCGAGTGCCTGTAGATGAGACAGAGAGAGGAGGGGGTGAGTCAGTGGCATGGCTAAGTTGTACATCACAACATGACAACCTGGCTGATAAAGGCATATTAAAACCGTGAAGGGGAAAGCACCAGAATGGTGGGAAATATTAAGACAGACACAACAAGAAAGAACATCATGGAATATTCCAACACCACGCACGTGTGTGTGTGTGTGTGTGTGTGTGTGTGTGTGTGTGTGATCTCAGGGGTCCATTTGAATTCCATCTTCAAGCTAAAAGCAAACACCCCAAAGGATTGCCTTTTTTCATCAAGACATCCCAGCCCATCATTGCCAGGGCATTCACACAGCATAAAACCTGCAGAGGCTACACATCACAGACTGATCCTACACCAGCCTTGGGGTAGAACACAAAAACACCTCATATACATAAAAACAGCTGATCCTCAGAAATACATCACACAGGCCAATAGAATGGTTCATCATTCCTGTTGCTCATTCAATCCATTACATCTCTTTCCATGACTACATTTTGAATCATGGTGCATCACTCCAAAATGGGAACCTTCTCGATTTAGCTTCTGCCACAGGGCTTCTTCGCTGCTTTGTAGGACTGGGCCAGCAACAATGATGGACTGGAGCAGAATTGGCCCTGATGTGGCCCAGATTTGGCCCTGATGTGGCCCTGATGAACCCATCATGTTTACGCCAGTACAGGGCCAGCTCTGTTTGAGAGGTTGTTGCTAAATCATGTCTGTAATGTGAAGCAGCAAGAGGCTGACTGTATTGGAACTGTCAGCTCAGCAATTCATGGCAAATTCACTGTAGAAGATAGAGGTCCAGACATATCCTGGAAGTCAAATGGCTTGAAACCGTCTTTAAATATCATCTCTTAAGCCTATCAAATAATTAAAACCCTGAAAACACTGTCTGCTCTTTGGTACTGCATTAAAATTTCAGCATGAGAGCAGCCTTTGCATATTTGATTGGCCTTACAAAGGAAGTGTGGTTTCTCTATATACACACTGGCAAAAAAACGACTGAACTAGTCTGAACTGAGCTCTGCTCTCGATGTGTGTGTGTGTGTGTGTGTGTGTGTGTGTGTGTGTGTGTGTGTGTGTGTGTGTGTGTGTAACCTGCCAAAACATGAAGAGTAAACACAGCCTTATATTCTGCAGTTCAGTTACAGACCTAATACGCTGCCAGAAACACTAGTTTTGTTTCTTGCCAAGATTATTACACCATTCTGCAAGACAGAATACATGAAGACAAAAGCCCAATAGCAAATTGTGACATTTCTTTTTGCTTTCTTATTCAGAAAATGTGTAGGCAATGGCTGTGTACACATTGACTGAATTGTAGGAGCTACTAGAGTCTACTACTACAGTCTAAATTTAACCCGCAAAACCAGTGGCAGTCCCTGGAGAGAGAGAGACAGAGAAGGGAAGAAAAGACAACTAAAATGGACCCAGCTGGTGGCCCATGCAGATGTTTTTGGCTCTCGCTCTCCTCCACTCCCACTCAGCCTCTGCAGAGTGTGAAGGAGAGGAAAGGAGAGGAGAGAAGAGGAGGAGAGGAGAGGAGAGGAGCTTCATTTCAGTGATGAGGTTTTGACCCCAGGGAGCTGCCAGAGCTAATTGACCAGTCACTCCCCATCTTCTACAACTACCATAGACCTGTGGAGTCCTCCTGCAGCGCTGGGATACCTGGGATACAGGAAGGAGGTTGTCTCTTCTAGTAATGGAATGCATAGGGATGAATGGAAAGAGTTGGAGCTACACACAACCATATTACTGAATAATACTGAACTGTCCCACACAGTTATGTGGCAGCATCTCCAACCACCACTGAAAACCCTGAGCCAATCAAGTCCCAATGTCTGCATGAGCTCCCACAGCCAATCATGTCCCAGCATCTCCAGATGGCAGCAGTGGGGGCATATTCTGATCCTACCATGCGGCTGGCCATCACAACCCAACTAACCAAACCCTCAACCACATCAGAGGAAGCACAAAGGCCGTGCCCATGAAGGTGAATGTGCTGTGCTAATGACAAGAGATGAAAGGAGTTGCGTACACTACAGTAATAAAGCAATAAAGTGTGTGTGTGTTTATGCTCCTTCTTTCCACCTATTTCGCCTGACTTGGTTGGCAGTACTGGGGTCCATCTGTCTGTCTGGCTGTCTATCTGTGCCCCATTCTGTGTAGCCTCCCACCCTCCCTCTGCAAGTCATTCTCACTCTCACTGTCAGGCCTGTTCTTTTCCATGGTTGGGGGTTGGTTCAGTAAGGCAGTCAGGTGATTGTGTTAGCGTGTTAGCTATGGCAATGACATGGTAGGACATGGGCCATAATGGATAAAAACCTTCAAAGCTTAAACCTGAAGCAAGCGAAGACAATTTCCTGCTTCGCTGAATTTAAATGCAAAATCACAACTAAAAAAAAAACAGGCTCTGATCTGATTGATGTGTCACATTTCGGAAATGTGCTGTAAAACTCTATACTGGTTGTTATTAATCTGGTGCAGTTTCGTTTCTCACTTCTATTCTCTCTTGGGTTGAGCTCTGACTGCCATAGTGAGGGCTAGTGTGTCAGTAGCAGCTGAGAGTCCTGTCAGGAGGGACTACAGAACTCTCAACAGCTTGCAGCAATGGGAGGACAGAGACACCTCCTAACGCTGCCTTTTGCCAAACCACTGACCTGGAACGAAGAGACCAGTGTTGTGATGTACAACCTTCACTTCACTTCACTGGCTCAGATTTGTTTCACCAAGGGTCCGTCTGTCAACACATTTCTTTCAGCTAACAGTTCCGAGTGGCCCATTCTGTGACGAAACACAGATCTTCCATGGTCAGCTAAAGTTATTAATGCTGAAGTACTAGCCTAAATTGAAAAGAAACTGAAATTTGATAATAAAATGGAAATATGGTCGATGCTGCGATACATTAAAACACATTAAAACAGAAAACCTCACATCAGCGTTAATGTTGCCAAATGCTGTAGCAGCAAGAACACCACTGAGGCTTAATATCATTGAATAGCTCCAGCACTTAATGTATATAATCTCCCATCAGGGCCTTCCTTAAAAAAACTAACGATGAGAGGAAATAGACTGTTTGACAGGAGGGGCAGCTATTGTCCCAGCTCTGTTTAATTACCCTCTATTCTTTACGCTGACAGTAGCTTTGGTTGTGTAGTGCTTGACATTGTGATCACCACCAACAATCCTAATTACAGACAAGCACAGCTCTTTGTTGTGTCGTTACGCAAACGACTGAGGAATGACTCGGCTGCTCTGTGGTGTTCACTGCCCCCTCAGGGCTGTGATGGGGAAGGAGGGGGCAGGAGAGGGCAGGAGAGGGCAGGAGCATGTGACCCGTTCCCTTTACGTTACTACAATCAGGCCAGCAGGGGAACTGGCTGAAGCCTGTGTTTTGAGGCAGCATGACATGTCCGCCCATATGCCTCTCGTGCTCACGTCCAGTCGTGAACTGCTGCTGAAATTGCGGCCAAGACGCATGACTCATGCGACTCATTCTGGCTACTGTGACCATGATTAAAATGAACTAAATAAACAGCGTATTCTAAAAGGAGTTCCTGAAAATCTTAAACACCACATAACATTACAAGCCCCACCCTGTGTGCAGTCACTGACTCGAGACCGGCCTGGACAGAAGAGGCACTGAGGCAGGCCGGTGCAGGGGGGACCCCACCCTGCCTTTCCCCGGAGCTCTGACAGACAGACAGACAGGTTCAGGCTCAGAATCAGGCTCCTCCTGTGCGTCTCAGGGGTGCTCCTGTGTCTCCCCTCCTGTTCACAGCTCTGCACATTAACCTACTTTAGCAGGGAGCTGAGCCGGCAGCCGAGGCAGCTGTGACTAATGCCACATGCAGGATCCACTCGCATGCGCCTCTGTGTGTTACACCCCCCTGTACACAGGCCTTTGTCTGGGGGAAGGGGGCTGCACCCACCGGTAAGAAGTCAGCCAAATGAACGCTCATAAAACACGACACATAATCATACAAGTAACCTTGGTGATACAGGGCTATGAATAATAAATGTTTCCAGTGTGGGAATTTGACTATTAGTCTTATTAGCGACACATCATGTAAGAGATGCCAACTTGTGCCGTCACTGCTTTTGCTACCGTAGCACAATAATAATGCTTTATCAGAACTATTCATGTATGGTTTGAAACGGAAGATAGTCACACACTCATGGGAGTGACTCTACATCTGTCTTCTGTGCAGCATCTGAGAAAGTTGATCACATTTTCCTCAGAGAGCATCCATACATAATTCCCCTTCATCTTTCAAAAGCAAGACTACACACCAATGCAGCACACACCTTTCATGTATCTCACCAGCGTCCCATTTCCTTCACTCTTCACTCACCAAGTAAAACACAAGAAATTGCACAATTACAGCACAAAGGCCTGTAGGCGATGCTAACAGCAGCAAGATACTCATAGTCCCCTGCCGGCAAACTAAATGAATCACAATGAACTAAACTGAATCTCCTAAACAGGGTGTTGGCAGACATTCCAGGTCAAGGCAACACTGCCTTAGTCTACCACAAGTAAATGAAAAATATGTCCACACAAGACAATGTAAGAAAGGGTAGAAGAATGATTCTTCATTTAAACTAAACAGAAGGAGCAGGTTTATCTCCCCGCTGGCATGTGCTCTGATAAAGACGAGGATCAAACCAGCTCCGACTGAGTGCTGAGGCGTGGACAGGCATGATAAGGCCAATTCACCATCGGTGCTGACACTGCCCCTCCCTCAAGTGTCTGCAATGGAAATGGGCAATCCCCCCGCGAAGGCAGCCTCTTCCTGCTGACACAGTGCCTTTACAGAGCGGCGTGGACAGACGGACGGGACTCTGCCTCCGCTGCTCCCTCCTATGCAACTGCTGCTTCTGCAAACACTACAGGTTCTAGAGCTACTGCACCCGGTTCTAAAGCCACCGCTAGTTCTGGAGACTCATGCCTCTGTCAGGGTTTGCTAATGGCCGACTGCTGATTAGCTTTCAGAAATCATATGGGTCTGTGTCTTATCATGTCAAAATTAGTACATTTTAATAAACTACTTGCTGATAACATCAGGTATTTCCATAACATTTAGCCTCCCACTCCATTTACAAAGCATCCTTCCTTATCAAGAGACAAGTATGTTAGTCTAACCATAAGGCTAGACAAAGGAGCCAGCTTCTCTCCTCACTCACACAGGCACACACTCTCACACACACACACACACACACACACACACACACACACACACACACGCATGTACGCACACACAGGCTAGTAACAATAGGGGGATTCTGCAGATGGATTTTCCCATTGCCGAGTGCTCCCATCCATGACACACATGCCCCTTTTTTCAGCTATTGCTGCGCTCACACACGCACACACACACACACACACACACACACACACACACACACACACACACACACACACACAAGGATGGCAGAGTTTGGCCAGCTGCCAAAACTCACAGCCTCACAGCACAATGCAGTGCCCTCTTACTAGGAACCCTAGAGAAACATGAGGAACACACTAATGGGAGCCACACAGCTGAACTGTACACATATGAATGTGTCATATAACAGATCACTCTGATTGATGGCACAGATTCCTGAAGAGCCCATGTCTTCTACGGCAGATCCTATGAGAGCATTGGCAGCCCTGATAGAGCAGAGGCTGATCTCAACGTGTGGAATATCATATATATATATAACTGTGAAAAATGCCCCATAACCCATTCCAATTTCATTTCAGTTTGCCCTGTGTCTAGGCTCAGAGGGAGATTTATGTATGAGCTCAGGAGATTAGATAGGCTGGCATATGTCACAAAAATCTGGACTGGTCATTAGTGGCCTGGGTGGATTTCTTGCACGTTCCAAATTTCAGGTTCAACACAAAGCCACTCAAACAGAAGGAAACCCTATCCGTAGCACGAAATACAATTATCTGACCCTTTATATCTACCCTGATGGATATGTTTACAGTTTTAAATGTAAGTTTAAATGGACCATTTCTTAACACTAGAATCAACCATTAATTTCTCATTTTACTTCACTTTTCTCATGAAACTACAGGAGATTCTTTGGAATTATCATTGCAATATTCTAACCTGTGACTGATTAACCTGCTAATCTTATGGTAGTGACTGACATGATGCATAGCTGCAGCAGTTTACATGCTCCTCTAAGATCAGTGACAGAGCAGGGAATGCTGCCACGCCTCACGGGGAGAAGTGATTGGGGAAAGCCAGCTGGAGACAGACGATAAACATCAGCCGCACGACTCACAGGACTTCCCAAAGCTCCGGCAATCAGCAGCCACTTCAGAGAGCACACAACACACACGCTTTCATCTGCAGACTGGCACACCACGGGCCGCACCCTGACCAGCTTCCCCTGCACACACCCCCGACACACACACACACACACACACACACACACACACACACACTGGCCTTGCAAGCACTCATATGGCACAGATGACAGGATAAGAGAGCTGGCTCAAGCTTCGGCACAGCCTGAGACAGCCAAACACTGTGGTGTTGGACAGAAATGTGAAACAAGAAAAAAAGAAAGATAAAAAGAAACTAAATCTGTAGGAACACCAACTTCAGAAGATTATCTGCCAGTGCAATAAATAAATCAGCATACACAAGTAGCATTCTGGCATTTAGATACATATTTTCAAAATCAAGATGGACAAGAATTCCTGATTTATTAGCAGAGAAGATTGTGCCTACTCTATATTTGTTTTAATGTTGGAGCACTAGTCCTTTTCAGACCCTATACACAACAACATCCATGTGACATCTTCCCCTACCACTGAGCCAGTGTGGGCAGTCCCAGCTGAGCCCATGTCAGAGGCTAGAGTTCAGCAGGCCACATGATATAGCCCCGTCATGGCCATCTCTATCTAATGAAAAGTGTCTGTTCATGCACTGAGGCCTACAAGCATGGGCAGTTGATCTTCTGGTGCAGAGAACAACAAAAGTTCAATATTGCCTAAAAAGTACATGGTTTTAATGCAAAAAAAGAAAATAAATTGAAACGTGGCCAAAAGGTACAATCTCTCGACTTCCTATTCATCTATAAAAAATAAAAATGTTTCCTCTCATTTTAAGGAGTCCGTAGACATATTGGCACAACCCTCTGGCTGGTCCAAACACATGAACAGGTGTCGCCCCATAGGCTTCAGGCCTCACTACATTCTCAGTCTCACACACACACACACACACACACACACACACACACACACACACACACGTCCATCACCTGGCATCATACCAGCCTGTGCAGTGATGACAGCAGAGCACATTTCCCTCGGGCAGACGAGCAGTCTGACACATAAAACAATGAGAGCATTCATAATGCACTGCAGCATCCGGTAGTGGATTCATTACACAGTAGGGCAATAGCATCTAGGTGCTACAGTCATTTATATTCCAGGAATTCTGAGGCAAAGTCATGTAAGGACTCCGGCCCTACATGATTTACATGTGCTCTTAATGTGCTTCTGATTTATTATATATGTAAATAATATATAAATAATCATTTCCCTCTTTCACAGAGATGGTTTCTGACAAGTAACACATAACGTAAATCGAGCCTGGCACTTATGGTACTCAAGAATCAATAAAACAATTCATAAAAGAGGAAACGTTTACATGACATGCAGCAGTGTTGAACTTTCTCCTAATAAAGATCTACGGCAGGATGGTTTGGTGGGAAAACACAAACTGAAATTTGAAGAGCTGAACAAATCATCTTGATAAATCCATAGCTCAAGTGATTTGAAAATAAAAGTGCTTTGTCAATCTCTGGCTTTGGTACTTTGGTCCATGGTCAGCAAACCTGACCTACACCAGTCTTGAGGTGCAATACAACAAAGTCAGGAGAACAAACCCATTCATTTACATGAAAACACCTCTGTGTGAAGTCAACCACTGGCCGAAAAAGCACAGAGCATTCAGCTGAGCTACTGCCTCTGCATGTCTTTTTCAACCCTGAAAAACTCTACTGTTCTGTGACAGAACAGACAGTGAGAAAGAGAGAGGGAGAGAGAGAGAGATAGAGTAAGACAGACAGACAGAATAAGAGATATAAAGAAAGAGAGAACAAGTACAACAGATTTGATAAGTATACTCTCGTAGAAAGAACAAACCCCCAGTGCCCTCGTCTGCTCCCCAATTAAACCCTACAAGCTGCTCTCTTCATTCTCGGCTAGTGTACTACATAGGTCTGACAGGCCTGTCACGCCCAACAGAAAGGTGCGTTGCTATGAGATAACTATGGCTACTATTGGAAGTATGTTAGTCAAAGGGAGTATTCTGAATGAGTAAATAAAGGCTTGTCTGATGAGACTAGTGACCCAACCTTTGACCATTTAAATGTTTACAAAGAATACCACACACGACATCTGTTTGAATCCTTGGGAGCAAAAGAGATTACTTTAATAATTTTACATTCAAATCATGTAATTGTTGATGTTATTCAAAATGATGGAAGAGATAACAGAAATATTGTATCCCACATGCTTTTCATATGGTTGCCTGTATGAACCTTGTTTTTCCAAACAACAAGGGGTTAGTACTGGGGACAAGAAAAGCACTGTTACTTGGTGAAGGATGTTGGACAGAATTACTATACATGACTCAGATTGGAAAAACTCAGTGTGTGTGTGTGTGTGTGTGTGTGTGTGTGTGTGTAGTGTACGTGCACTGGCCCACATTTGTGTGCACTTCACACAAACACAGCAAAGCTAAATGTCAGTCTTGGCCCAGGCTGTGATTTAACACCATGGAAACTTCTGATAACACAGAAACATGATTTTTTTCCCCCTTCCTCTCCTGGAGAGCAAAGTAGATTTTCTGGAAATTCACCACCCTTGACTCAGCCTAAAAAGACAGCATACAAAGTGACACAGTGCTCCTCAGTGTTGCTGTTAATGCTGAGGTATGTGCTTCAAATTTGGAGTCTTACTAGTCCTCCTAGTTTTAACTCTTATGCAGGACTTATGAATAGCAAACATGTTTTTCACATGGCTAGGCTAATGGCACACCACGTCTCCTACTACAGCTGTAACTTCAGACCAACAATACATATTTCATGCCGAAATTGACACAGTGTTGCTAGTGCATATTGCAGTGCATTGAACAGTCAAGAGGAGGAAATATGGAAACGTACATGGAGACTAGAAAGAGAGAGAGAGAGAGAGAGAGAGAGATCAGCTACCTGATCAAAAGAAATCCCCAGCCACTGCACTCTATGGAATGGCAGATGAAAGCAGAAGAAAGTGATGAGTGCTTCCGTCGCAGAAGTAGCAGCCAAGCCCTCGTGAAATGGGCAAAGACAAATTAAAACAGGAATTCCTTTTCAAGACAACTGGCAAATGATGCTTCCTTCTCAAAAAGCTTTTATCTTCTTAAGAATTGGAGTGATCTTGCCACTCACAGCAACCAGCTAGTTCTATCTACCACGGCAAAAAAAGACGAGTTAAGCATTATCAAAGCATGAGATTTAAGGAGACTTAAACCCGTCTTTGTATAATTAGGAATGAGGTTAAAAAAATGTTTCCTTCAGTGTCTTAACTGTTCAGCCCATGTGATAAATTACTATAGCCACATACCTATGTCATGTCAATAAGCTTTCTGCATCCACCAACACACATTTAAATATCACGCCTACATGTCAATGGTCAATGTGTTGACCCTAAGCCAATCTTCAAGGTTGTATATTTGGGACCTTACTGCTAGTATCGCTGCATCTGGCAATTTCACAAGTGACAATAAATGAGTTTCACCCCCTGGTAAAACTCAAAGATCACATACAAATAATACAAACACTGAGAGAGACAGGAGGCATCGAAGGAACCACCTCTTCAGAAGTTGAAATCAAAATGAATGCATAAACCAAATACAGGATCTGTAGAGCAAGCGCACATGTGATTGCTGTAGACATTGCTACCACCCCACCCCAGGGAGCTTGTTAGAGGTGAATATTAATGAGTCTGAGCCAGGAGTGGGATAGGGAAAGGCCAGCCTAGACCTGAACTATTCATCCAAAGGCCCAGCTCATACGAACCTCTGGTCTTACCCTGTCTTTGTTAAACCCTAACCTGATGACATTGTGACACTTGCATAAATAATCAGATGACGCTACAAGCAAAAGGCAAGCGCTAATTGTAAGAGGATTTGAATTTGAATTGGACATGAAGCTATAGTTTGGCTGAGTAAATAAACCATCTCACCACCTCCTTTGGGTGACTGAGATCACATTTGGTTTTCATCATAATCTCTTCAATTTGTTTATGCAAACTACAAAAACTGCTATGGGAAGTCCTCCCACATAAATGGATTCTTGAGTGGTGAGAAGGTGAAACCTCTCACACTCACAATAGAAATGGATACAGGTTTACTTTCTCAGTCAATCATTTCCACACATCTGCTTGCCTAGTCCTGCATTCCCCAGATGGCACACTCAGATGATTTCAACTGCAGAATGGCAAACTATTGCCTATTGTTTCAACAGGCTGGCTTTCAGACTAGATAAACAGACTTCTTCTTAACCTCTTAACATAAACAAACAGATCCACTTGAGACATTGCCCGTCTTTCCTGCATTTACTGTTATTCATGTGACAAATATATTTGTATATTCCCACCAGTGCCACGTCCTAGAGGCATAAGAACTATCTATATGGAACTTTTTCAGTTTGCACCACAGTGCCTCCCCACAGACATCCTCCATGCCCGATATAACCACTGACAGTGTTATCACACCAGCCAGCAATGACATCCACTTCTCTAGGCGTATAACTGGCCTTGTGACACCGTCTCCAAGGGCCTTGTGACAGGATGCAGAGCTGTTTAGGGCTGGCAGGCTGGCATAGATCCTGACAGATGATGGCCTGGGAAGTGAGGAGATGCTAAGTGCAGGATTGATGGTTAGACCAGTCTGCTTTGGAATCTGTGTCATCAAGTCAAGACAAGCAGAGTTTGGAAGCTCAAAGCCCCACACACAGGTGTAGAATTTAGCAGGAGATCCCCCCCCCCCCCCCCCCCTTGTCTTTCAAGTTTATATGAACTACATACACTCTGAGTTTTCATTCTCTTTCCAAAAGGTTTTTGTCTAAAATGCTTTAGAAGATACATCACTTATACAAGCTTTCTGATGCCATGCTTTTACACAGAATTGCAACAGCGTGTAAAACAGGCTACTTTCAGGATTGAATTGTACATAAATCTCCATTTATATTACATTTCCATTTCTAATCCATTTCACTATTATTGACTAATCGTCAGAAAAATGTGTCCGCTCATGAGCGCTCGAGAGCCGTCCGCCCGGGGTTTGGTTGGCTTGATGAATGGGGCAACCACAGAGGCTGGGCAAGAAAGACATAACCACTGGCTTGCCATTAATCACAGGCAGCACCCCTATTAGTGTAAAAATAGCAAACAATTGCAACTCTTACTGAAATGAAAGGGATCTAGGAGGACTTAGAAATAGATCCATCACTTCCTCTGTCTTTGCGTCTAACTCTTCCTCTCTGGGTCTAGCTCATTCTCTCCGTGTCTCTTTCAAGGAACCTGCAGGGCTACAGACACCGGAGCTTATGGTTAATGAAAGGCAGTGCTGGGGTTCTCCTCTGGCCGAAAGCCCCCCACACACCAAAAGCCATAATCCTGTGCCTCTACACCCTCCGTCTCCTCCCAGGCCTGGTCCCAGGGGATTCCTGGCTGATGGAGTGGAGTTATTAAAACATCTGTTTCCCTGATATCTGTGCCCAGTGGGCTTTAGGCAACCAGAAAGCACACAGATCATATTTCATGTCCTACTGAAGCCATCCATGCCTCCCTGCTGATGGGTGTGTTTCAGTTTTATTGTAGGTGCTTAGAGAAGCTTGCCTTGTCAAAGAGTGATCAGCGGTTATTAAGGCAATTTCTCATTGCCTGGTACGCTTCCAAGTATGACACTAAGTAGTGGTCAAAACAGCTTTTTTATTTAACACTATGGGTACGATCACCATACAGATACAATAGAACACAATCTAAATCATTAAATTAAATCATCCTTACTGTTTCTACATCTTGATTCAAACACATTGATCATTCTACTAGTAACATGTGCTCAGCTCAACCTATTCTGGGGTGGTGAAGAAACAGTGCAATATGGCTTCATTACAAATAGCAGCACCCTATTATCAGCCTGGAATGAAAATAAGCACACTGGTGAGCCTTCAAAACAAGAACAATTACAGCCGTCACTTCAGAGTACTAATAGTAGCCCCCAATATATTCACAGACAGCTCATGACAACAGCTCATACTGTGTCTTCACACAAAACCCAGCTCCTCTCGCAAGCTCAGTACAAACACACACAATCATACCAACTATGAGATGAAGAGGTGTTACCAATGCAAACATTTAATTCTAACATAAATTCAGTTGGTGTTGCACATGTTTTTTATAGAGAATCTACTGTTGTATTGGCGATCAGAATGAAAACCCTGATAGCTTAAGTATACCAAAAACTACTACAGTTACACTAATACAGATAAAAGCAAGTGCAGAGGGCACTCCCCCAAGACAAGCAGCATTGGCCAGCTTTAGCGATAGCCCATCTATTAGCCACATTTTGTTCTGCGGAAACAGTGGACAGCACTCTCGAGCCAATTTATTGGTTGAATTAGCTAATTAAATGCAGGCTGCACGCAGAGTTGGTGGAGGCCATGTGGAGGCTCTTCTGGAGTAGGGATGGCTGCATTCTGAATTGAGGTTATAGCTTGTCAATATGTCACTGGAGAAAGCAAATACAAACAAGGGAGAGTTTAGAGAGACCATTTCATCTCATTAGCAGAGACAGATGCAGCAGGACAGTGACCGGAGATGAGAACTAAGGGGTGAAACATGGGGGATCCAAGTGTGTGCTGATCTCCGATGTTTACTTTCTCTTTTTTGTCACTTCCTCCCAAATGATTTTCTCCACTTCTGAAACAACAAACACCCTGGCAGGGATTTGTTTGTTCAGCCCTTCAAGCCAAGCTGTGGTGCAGCGACCATTGTACTTCTACGGTCCACAGTCCCACTTGAATTCTGTGTAAACTCAAGGGAAATTCCGAGGATAATTTTGCCACTTTTTTTTTTCTTCTTGTCTAAGAGTCACTCCTACACACAGCAGGGTTTGTTCTGCTTCACAGACACAAGCCCCAGCATGTAAAACACTCCACTCTGTGCGTGGGAGGCCGGACCGTATTCAATCAATCAGGAGTGTGGAAAACTGAGCCCTGGTCCACTTAAAATAGTCTGTTCAGTCAGTACAACAGAGACTTAAGGGCTCAGATCAACACCATATGGGACCTGCTCTTCAACCCAATAAAGTAAAATTGTAAATCTGTTGGCTGTAAGCCTCTGGGCACTTTCTGTTTATGAGCAGCATTATGACATGAGGGAGTGAGAGGAAGTTCCTCATCCACGGACCTCTTCAGCACCACCGGAGTAGCACAGGCCTCCATCAATCACATGACACACACACAAGTCGGTTCCTGTCTTATCACTTGGGTTCCATCATGATCACAGGTCTTACTGGTTTGCTGATATGAAGTAATAGAAGAAAGACATTCACTGACAGCAAGGTCAGAGAGGCTTTAATTACATTGACAAACTCTGCTTTAACTCGAGCCTTCTTACAAATGCAGAGCAGGCAGGAACCAAGTAGTGCTGGCTCTGAAACTGCCCTGGTAAGTGATTCTGTTCCAAGTGAGCGTCACTGTTCCGCCCGAAGCCCAGCGCAGTAAATAAAACACTCATCTCTCACACCTCACCTATGCCCAGCAGCATTCACATGCACCACTTTCGTCTCAATCCCGAGAGGATTCTTCTGATAATATAGACTGGGTGTGAATATGCCACAGAAGAACAGGAAATTCCACATCTGCTGTTGTCCTCTCATGAAACCTTTTATTCAGGAATTAATATTGTGAAACCTATTATTGTGATTGTGGGAATTGTCCATCGTGAGTGTCATTTCCCTCTAACCATGTGTTTTACATTAATAGTGTGTTTCATTCCCATCCATGAATACAGGTTGTTTCAGTGCAAGTACTTTGTATACATCAGGGCTCTACGCTAAGGTTTTTCCCAAGGAGCACATGTGCTCCTAAATGAAAAAATGTAGGAGCACACAAAGAAATTTAGGAGCACAGCAGGTTTTTTTTACACGGAAGCAAAGCATGTCATACTCATTTGCGACCTATAGTTCCAAACATTGTATTTTCCAACTTTTAACCCCATTCATGTTCAGTTATTCCAAAGCAATTTAGCTGGTAAATTGATCAAATTATTCAGTATCTAACGTAAGCAACACTTTTACTGTATAGCTAGAGAGCACGTGTATCACATTGGTTTATAGTCTGTCAAATTAGTTCTAGTTATTGGTGTTCGTTGGCATACAAAGTTAGTCTTCTCTTATAAGCCTAGTTAGTACATCTGATTAGAGCTAGCAACAATTAATTGCAGATGATGGGGTCCCCTATCTCCGTGTTCATTTTGGCATATATTTTAGATTCAGTCTTAAGACAAAAATGCATATTAGTTTTAGTCACATTTAGTCATAGTTATCCTTCTTAGTTTCAGTCTAGTTTTCGAAAACTCATTACAATTTTGCCTAGTTTTAGGCACATTTAAAATTCCATATTATAGCCACATTAAACTCCTTCCCTTCTCAGGCCAAGGGACCTCCTGTGTTGTGTCTACTGCATAGTAGTCTAGCTTGCAGTACCAAATTGTGGATGCAATTAGTCTCCAAGATACAGATCTCATGCCTACAGCTGAATTCCAATTAAATCAATGTAAATAATAATTTAAGGCAATACTTGATTAACAGAATTATCATTCAAATATATGAGAATACATGTTCTCCTCATGTTTAATATTTATATTATATAATATTGTTGGCTAATCTCATGGGCTGTTTGCAATAAAAAAAAAAGAAATTTCCCCACGTAGGACTACTAGGCGAATGTTTAGCCTAAATGCACGTATCGTATAGCCTACTGTTGGTTATCTGTAACGTTTTAGTTGGCTAGGTTACTTTTTCCAAAAGGGATCATAAAGCAGTAGTAGACTTACGTAACTTTTATATTAAATTCAAAGAGATGGTGTATGCTGATTGCTGAAGAACATTCGGGAGAAAAAGCAGCAAAGAAGTTTGACATTGACCCGAGAGGAATGCGATAGGCTACGACTAGCAGGTGGAGGTAGAAAGAAAATTAGGCTGGATATCAAACCAGCTCGTTGAATAAATGTTTTCAGTCCACGATAAGCATAATAGTGTCTAGAAAAATGATTTAATTCAAGGCTTTGGAAATCTTTTCCTCCGTGACTGACAGTGGAGACCATAACTCCGATGTTTATTTTTTACGTTGACACCCCGACCTAAAGCGTTACGCGATGTGCAGGAAGTGTTGAACGCATATGCAATGAATTCCATAGCCTACTGCAATTATGCCCATTATTTAAATAATTCAATTCTATAACAGAAGATAAGTAAGAAATAAAGTCCTGCCCCAAATAAAGGCCGGTGCGCTGTGCAGCCTAAGTAAATACAAGCCCCAGCCACTATTTGAGGATTTACGGTACTCTCTTTTTATATGGCTCTGGCCCATTGGTTGCGAATCGTCGCTCTCATTTGCAGGAAGTTCAGCGCGTCATCTTGATATGTTCACATCAGTCGCAACCCTGTCACTTGTTTCCATGTGTTCCACTTTTTGGCGCTGTATTGACAACTGTCTGTCACTCGCACACTGTGCTCGTAAAAAAAAATTCAAGTTCGCACGTACCTATTTTTAGGCGCATATGCGAGTGAAATACTCGCACTGTAGAGCCCTGTACATGATGACTTGATCCCTATCACAACTCAGAGACCCTAGAGAGTAACTAGAGAATAACAATATCTCCACTTCAAGTGAAGAGACTGTTTGGATGGGACTCAGTAACTCCATAGACATCATGGTCAACACAGGATGAACAGGAACATGGAGATGCTGGAGACTGAATGGCTGTGCAGGACACGGCCGGAGTGAATTTGCCTTGGCTTGGTGTGTCTGCTCTTTGCGCTGCCTTTATATATTAGATGAGCATAGTCCAAGAGTCTTGGATTCCTGAACACCCAGATAAAAACAGTGATATAAACATGAAGGGTAAGGATGCTGTTCCGGGTAAGCACGTTAACTGTGCCATCAGTCAGATCTCTACATCTTCACAAGCCTCTGTGCCGCAAACAACAGTCTACAGCACAAACCAGCTCATGAAGGATGAGTGATTCAGTAGCCAAGCTACAACACCATCACGTTTGCCTTCATAAGATTCTGCAGGAAGAGAGGAGAGGAGAGGAGAGGAGAGGAGAAGTGATGGATGAACGCGAGATGAAAACTACCCGTGGAGAAAGATGAAGGGCCTCGAGGAGGAACAGAGAGATCAGCCGGTATAATCACAGAGTCACAGAGAGACTCTGTGGAGTGACTGAGAGCAAAGAGTAAGCAGACAAGCGACTTACCAGAACTCTGTTCTCCACCTTGTCCCCTTTGATCTCCAGTTTAACCTTCTTCTTCACGGCAAGTTTGATCTTCCTCCCCACGGCATCCTTTATGCTCTCTGAGGACGGAGAAGAGAGCCAGTGAATGAAATGAGCACCTGCACCTAACATGCTCTCTCTCTCTCAAACCCTCTCTCTCTCTAACTCTCTCTCTCTCAAACCCTCTCTCTAACTCTCTCTCTCTATCTGTCTCTCTCTCTAACACTATCTAACTCTCTCTTTCTATCTCTCTCTATCTGTCTCTCTCTCTATATCTCTCTCTCTCTCTCTATCTGTCTCTCTCTCTCTAACACTATCTAACGCTCTCTCTCTATCTGTATCTCTCTATCTATCCGTCTGCCACTCTCTAGCTCTCTCTCTCTCTATCTCTCTCTCTCTAACACTCTCTCTCTCTAACTCTCAGGGCATACAGCTCAGCTCCAGACATTAAACATTCAAAACACAAATATTTCATACCCATATGGTGAAAGACACACAAATGGATGCTCACAGACACTCAAATACATGCACGGACCGATGGATGGACACACACACACACACACAAATGAGTCATTATTCACTGCACTAAAAGTTGATCCTTTTTATACGTGTCCCTGTCTAACACCAGCAGAGAGAATTGAACCCTTTGTCATGTTTAGTTGCACCGAAAATTAGTTTTATCATTTACCACATACTGTATGTTGCAGCTTGCTCATTAATACTGCGAATGGTGACGAAATTAATGAATTTCCTAATCTCAGGAAATCCTTGGAGAGCAGTTTTAAAAACATGTCTGTTTTCTATCGTTTAAGAGCTTTTCTCTCCAAGAGAAACATTAGCATTCAGCTCATGTCTGGAGGATGGGTGACACCAGTCATATTTATCCTAGGTTCCACCACTCACATTGATTTCACACCCTCTCTTGAAGTTCTGTCTGGAAGGAGGATTGGCTTCACCACAAAGTGGGTCATGTCACTCATCAGGCAGTGAGGGGATCCAGGGGCACGTGAGGCCCAAATGCAAAGAAAAACTGTGCTTTTCTACATATGTGTTTCTGCCTCTGTTGCCAAGTGAGTGTGAGTAGTTAACTTCTTCAGCACCCAGTGGAAGACGCTCAGGTGCCTGACCGCTGGGACACCCCATGAAAACACCTGACTTTTCAGCTGTAAATGGTGTCTCATCTGCCTTTGGCATGCCTTCCGTATCGACAAACAGAGACACAAAGTGTCTTACACAAACAAGCACACACACAAACAAACAAACACACATACACACACACACACACACACACACAGAGAGTATCCAGATGAAACACACAACATTTCTCACATATGCACACATGTTCCAGGTGCATTGTCCTGCATGCATCCTCTAAGCTGTCTGCAAACAATGCTGCTCTCTGCTCTGCACATGGGCAGACCTCAGTGGCCAGCCAGACAAACAAAGCATCCACTTTCTTTTCCTTATCCTACGGGGGTGCAGCTCTCTGTTGCTAATTAAGCTTTGTCGGAACTTCAACGCTTGCTTGGCAAATGAGACCCTCAGTCGGCCTCTCCACTGCACCTGTGTGGAGATAATGGCACAGGCCGGCTGGAAGGGTAGCCAGGGGGTTTTAGTGTGCCTGACACATCAGGCCCATCCCACTGGCATGAGTGTCACAATATCAACCATTACAATGGTTGAACGAGAAACAAGGTCCCCAGAGCAAAGAGAATCTGCATAGACACACAGTGGGCTATCCCAGAGAATGTGTAGCGAGTTAAACCCCTTCCCTTTTCCATGGATCACGCACTGAGTCATGGCATGAGCGATAGTTGCAGAGGGGATGTCAGACTACAATCAGCCATCCAACAAGGACCTCTTTTTCACCATCCCATACCTCAAAGCATTTCTGAACAGTTTAGTTCGTCAGTCAATTAAGTTTCACTACTGTGTGACCAAACTATATTAGGAAATAAAATATCCGTTTTTGATGTGTGAATCATCTCGTAGATAGAGCGGGATTTCACCAAGACACGAAATGAAAGACACTCCATCATTACTATGAGAGTTCAGAGGACCTACTAAAACTACGGGTAATTACGCATCCTCTTCAAAATAGAAGAAAGAAAGACAGAAGGCAATCACGCGATCATGAACTGCACTGCTGTGACTTAAGCACCTCTATAGTGCATTGTTCTCAAGCCAGGCAGCTTTACATAGCCTAAGACACTTTAAAATCCACATTGTTAAACCGTGACTCCTTATCAGCATTTAAACGCAAAAGGACATAACTACAGTCAAAACCGTCCTATGACACTATGCACGACTTAGGTATTAAGTTAATACAATACAATGGTGGATTTGGTACGGGATAATGTGATGAAACTGTCTGTAAACACTGGCGATAAAATGCCATATATACCAAGGTTATCGTTGTAGTTCTTGAGATAGACCATATTCCCCTATTTTAAATAACCAAATGATTATTCTGCAACAAAGACAGTTCCAGATACACTAGTCAGTAGACATTTGTAAGCTGCCCAGAGCGCGCATGCTTTGAGCGAATCTGACATTGAATGACTGATTCTCTTTATTTTGCAAGACAGATACAGGAAACTTCATGAAAACCAGTACGGTTTAATTTCACGTCAAGTTAGGTGTAAGTAGTAGAATTATTCAACTAGACCCGAAGACTAGCTTCCAAAATGTGAAGACTTTGATTATCCGAATGCTTACCGAGTAGTTCTTTGGGAACATCTGATATTTCCTCAGCCATTCTGGACTTTGTTGTTGGTAATTATATCCACATGAAGAATATCCTGCCTTGTGAAAAACAATGCGCTCTGAAAATGAACAAAAATATAACGGAGTAGAATGGAGAGGTAGGCTAGTCCCTAGTGCTTGCTCGTTCGGTATCAGGTGCCGCTTCGGACACTTTACATGTCCCCCTCCTCCTGCAATGTCGGTATAATATATCCACGTTTGTCTCGGCGCATCTCCTTTCAGCCGGCTTATAATGAAGTCGACGAGGAAAATCATGTAACGTTATTGAGAGATAACCAGAGACCGAGAGAAGGAATCCCCCGGTTAAGCTTCTGTAGTATTGTGGGCTCACCTCGCGAGAATGAACCGCCCGGAAGAATCACACACCCTCCTCATTCAAACCCTCGTCTCACCGAGCCAGTGATAACGCGAGCCCTCCAAACGACATCCGACGCTGCGCAAATCAGGAGACAAGGCGGCCGTGAGGCAATGGAAGGCAATGAGAGTGGGAAACAGTGACATCTGCCGGCTATGGTCTGAAACCACACAGATCAGGTAAACAGGCTGCCACTATTCTGTCGAAAGTGGTCAGCATCGGTTGAAACTGGTGAGACGTTTTTTCCCCCTGGAATAGGCCTGTAGTAGTTTTGTGTTCCCCAAGTTGCATGGAAATGCTGATGGCTGTGATAACATTGTTCCTCATCATCATAACCCATCATTACATATACGCATAAGGTAACCTAGCTCTGTCCACTCACTTTGTCTCTCCACTATGGGATGCTGCTGAAGTCTATCCTGCAGAAACCCTCTGCTTCCAGCAGCCTATTCCCACCAAACTGTTATGCACAATGTCTGCTCTGCTTATGATACATCTATACATATCGTGTGCCTATTTTATTCTATTTACCCGTAATATATATTAATGCCACCATTTATATAGTTTTTATGCTTAATTTCTCTGCTTATATTATAATAGTAACATTATGAGCACACTGTATACCCAATAAGTTGTTTTGCAACCAATACATTGAATGCTGGCTCTCTCTATTTTTATCCACTATAAATCTTGTATGTATTATGGAATCTTGTAAGTATCATGTTTATGTTGCATGTACTAATATGTTTTATCCTGATGTGTGTATGAATGTATTGAATTTCCGATTCTCTGTCCTCCTCCTCCCCTCCCTTCCCTTCCCTTCTGCTCTTCTCTTTTTCTATCTCTCTACCTGTCTGGCCCCAAGCAGATGGAGCCCGTTTTGAGTTCTGCTCAAGGTTTCCTTCTGTTTAGCAAGTTTTTCCTTGCCCTGGTCGCTTTACTGCTTGCTATAGGGGGTTCAGGCTCTGGATTCTGTAAATAATTAATTAAATTATGTATGAACTGAATTGACTTGAAATTGAATGCTTTTACAGACCGCAACACACTTCATTGCAATATTGTGTCAAATGGATTTTCATTAATTCTTACCTCAATTCTAAAAAGTTTCCCCATCTCCTGCAGGCCAAGAAGTTTCTCCATATTTTGATGTTACCACTGCCCTTTCTTGAGGGTTTCTTGAGGCATTGGCAGGGTCAAATTTTCACTTTCCGTAGTGCTTTGAGGACTGGCCAGAATGCTCTATTTTGGTCTCATATGACCATAAAAACTCTTTTCCGGATCCTCAGCAACCTCCATATATGCTTTAATGTGGATCTTCTAAAGCAATGGCTTTTTTGCAACCCTCCAATGGAGTTCAGATATATGGATAGGGCTTAAGATTATGAATTACACCTGCACCCAAATTCCAGCCACTGAACTTTGTAGATTTGTCGGGGTGATGACTGGACTGTAGTTTCCCTCATCAGTTCTCACCGGATGCTTG
>NC_137916.1:15416455-15491455 GCF_963457725.1 Sprattus sprattus
TTTTATCTCTTCAAAAAATTTCTAAAACAAATCCATTTTAAAGGAACCAGCCCTGCTTCAAATGATTTCACATGGTGCTTTAGTATAGCACTAGTTTCTAGTTTTGGTTTCACTAATAAGGTTAGTGGTCTTGTGGTCAGCGCTGTTCAAAGCACTTCTCCTAGTTGGTAACTGGTACACTTGTGCTAGCTGTGAGCCCTACCACTGCAGTCCTCTGAGCATGCACACTGACCTGAGGATTTACCCAGGGGCAGCAGCATGCCTGCGGGGCCCCTGGAGGAGGTAAGCTCTGGCCCCAGTAAATCGGAGGTCTCCTGGCCGCCGCTAGCTTCCGCCTGCTCCTCGCCAGACACCTGCTCCAACAGGGGCAGCAGGGCGCCCATCCCCCCCGCAGAGTTCAGCACATCCTGCAGAGGAAACCACAGCTCTTAACTCTGACCACAGCAGAGGCCACATGAGTCATTCTGGATTATTATTCGCATATCATTTATACAGGATTCATTTTATACAAGTCATATCTGTTCACATCTCTACAAGATCAAAAGTTATTACTCAAATCATGTTTGTGTTGTGTTATAGCTGACATAGCGTCATGGCTGATATTATGCATTCAGTGAGATTTACTACATCATCAGCAAAAACTACTACTACTAAAAATGTCAGAAGTGTGTCCAACACAGACCTTAATGTCCCAGTTGACCACGCGGTGCCCAGTCAATCGGCCGTCATAGTGGTGGTTGGGGGACAAGTCCAGACATATCTGGCTCTTAAAGGCCTGCAGGAAAGACAGACATGAGAGGAGGTTTGAGAATGATGCCAGAGAAACCGCCATCGTGTACCTATCCGTTCCCTTGTCCCTTTGATCTCTGTTCACCAGCATATACTCTTTACCTGAGGGGTGTAGTAGAGCAGCAGTTTGCTGTTGAGTTCTGAAAGCTCTCCATCTGATTTGAACAGGCACACATTGTTCGGCCCTGCAGGGAGACAAGAGCGGTTAGATCAGGGTAACGTGGTGAAATCTTGTTTTCAAACAGTGGTGGCACATGCACTTGTGCTTATCTGGCATGTGACAAACATTCCATATAGGCCAAGAATGCATTTGCGTTTGTGTGTCTATGTAGTTCATGTATCTGTGTGTGTTCAAGCGCTGTATGTGGGTACCTGTGATGTCTGGTGCAGAAGTGAGGAAACCGGACTAGCTGGACTGTTCTGTGTACGCAATGCCTTCCTGCACTGTGAAGTGAGTGTATGTGTGTGTTTTGGTCAATGCTTGTGCACGTCTGCACTTCTTTATAGTACTGTGTGCATGTGTTTAAACCTGACGTGGGCAGCAATTGCATTGCTCAGTGTAGTAGGTCTGTGTGTGCATTTGTGTGCATATACCTGTATTGTGCACCTGTGTTGTTTTACATAACACATGTGTATTCTTGTATGAGAGAGTGTGTATGTTAGAGTGAGTATACCTGCACTGTACAATGCACGTGTCTGGGCAGGCTGGAGTGCCTCGTGGCAGATAAAGGCAGTCCCCAGCAGGCCGTCCAGGGAGGTGGGGGTCCCCCACTCTGTGTCCTGCAGCCCCGCTGGGATGGTGTGCACTGGGGCATCCCGTGCTTCCCCGAGGCCCCAGCGGCCTGCTGCAAAGGATGCTGGGAAGGACTGGGAGCGGGTGAGGGTGGCAGGGTGAACTGGGAAGACCAAGTCATTGCTTGAGCCAGTGAGGGAGGGGGGAGGGAAGGTGGGGGAGGTAGTGGTGGTGGTGGTCCGGTGTCCAGCTGAACCGATACAGCAGGATGTGAAAGGCTGAGATGAAGAGTAATACATTGTCATCATCTTCATCATCATCATCATTGTCATCCTTGTTGACAAGTTCATGTTCTGATAAATTGGATAGCTTTCTTGAGTCCCACTAATCCATGATATTATTATATTATTATTATATATCCATCGCAGCCAATAAACAGTATGCATATGTGACAAACTAACAATGGTCAAGTCTAGTACAGACAAAATCATCACCAAAAGTACGAGAAAAGTGAAGTGCTGTGAAGACATGCCAGGCAGCCTTATGCAGCCTTATGCAGGTGCAGGGTACAGACAGCAGACAGCACAGTCTTCAGATCCCTTTCTTTCTCTCTCTCCATCCCTCCCTCCCCAACCTCTCTCTCTCCTTCCTCTCACCTCATTCATAGCGGGGAAGCGCAGTTGGGCCGTCTTGACCTGCTCTCCGTCTATGTAGATGGTGACCGTGTTCTGGCCAAAGAACTGGCGTCCTGGAATGTGCACAATATCCACCGAGTGCTGGAAGGGAAAGTGGGGGAGAGCTCAAGTCATTGCCAATGTCAGACCAGTTCACCTCACCAACACAGCTAAAAGCAATGGCAAACTGACCTGATATCAGAGTCCGTAGGAGCAGACTGTGTTCCGAGATTATGAGAAGAATTATAACTATAAAGAATTCTAAAGTTTTACATAACAACAAACCACAAGCCTTATGAGGCTGGAGTTTGGACAGGTATACATTGATAATCTAATATTTAAAAGGGCATGACGTTTTTATAAATTCACCTAAAATATATTTGACACCTAAAGCACATTTGGTTCTGGAGGTTCTAGAATGTATGTTTATCATAAGACCCAGAATGACAGTATACAGAGCATCTAAAAACAGCATATGAAAACACAGTCTGATAAACCTGCACTGAATCAAATGCAGTGGGTCTTAGAAGGTCATGGGGGCTGCTGTTTGAATATTTATGCTCATTTTGCATAAACAAAGACAAACTCTTCTCCTATAGCAACACAGTCATTTATTTGGCCTTTCATTGATGTCTTTGGATGAGTTTCTATGACGATCTGAATCACTCAAAATATAATACAGGGTGAATGCTCTTCCTGTGCTGCCTTGATTGCTGTGGTCCGCTGTGGCATATTTACCCAAATTGAGTCCACAAGAGGTTTCTCAGGGACAGAAACTGCCATGTAGTCCTTTTTGGTGCAGACCGCCACCACCAACACTCCCTCCATGGTGAAGAAGGCCTCCAGGCCTATGCCGCTCGCTGTAAAGAAGCTGAAGAGGGCAGGAAGAAGGAAGGCATCACTCACAAACAGGCATGAAGCACAGGACATGCTATGTCTACATATACAGTGTAAGCAGTAGTTTTGGAAGAGGTCTCCATTCGTATATCTGTACTAGTCCATGAACATGTTAATAAAGGGTTCTGACATTTCAGTTCTTCACTGGTTACCTGTAGAGCTGTTTCCTGCGCGGCCCTTTCCCCATGCGTCCCGAGTACCCGTTGGCCGGGCCTGATGCAGAGAAGCCGTCGGGCTGCAGCGGCGGAAACTCCACGTTAAGGCACAGCCAGGCGTGGAAGGCGAAGGCGCTGCCGGGCCAGCGGGCGATGCTGGGCACCATGATGCCCGCCATGGGGGGCGTGAGGTCGAAGTACTGCAGGGCGCTGGCACGGCCTTCGCGCGTGGCCATGGCGGAGAGGACCCGGATGGTGCGGGCGCAGTAGGGGTGCGGGGCTGAGGCGCCGTCGGTGCGCAGCAGACGCAGCAGGGCCTTGAGCTGCTCCGGCCGCAGCGAGAGGGAACCCAGGTCCTGCAGCAGGCCCAGCAATGCGTTGGCACACTGGCGGTCCAGCTGCTCGGGCCGGGCCAGCACCTCCAGCAGCGTGTCCACCAGGCCGGCCTCCACGGCCACCGTGCGGCAGGCCAGCGAGCCCCCGCACACAGCCGCCTGCCACTGTGCCACCAGCAGCTGCAGCTCACGCTGGCCCAGCTCCGGCAGCCACTGCAGCAGCAGCACCAGAGGCTGCTCATTACTGATGCCCAGGTGCACCGCCTGAGAGGGCTCCCCCTCCACCGCCTGAGACACAGACACAGACACAGACACAGACACAGACACAGACACAGACACAGACACAGACACAGACACAGACACAAGACACAGACACAGACACAGACACAGACACAGACACAGACAGAGAGAGAGAGACAAACAGAGGTAGAGAGAGAGAGAGAGAGAGAAATGGAGAAAAGGTTAATGTATGATCATCCATTATATTGAGGAAGAGTTGAAAGAACATGAGAAAGGAAAGCAAAAGTGAGCATGAAGTTAGAAAAAATTAAGAAGGGAAAGGTGAAAGAATTAAGGAGAGAAACAAGGAAGAAGAAATGAAAGAACTATTTTCAGAATGCGCACATCCTTCAACTGTTAGACCTGAGTTTATTTGTATGGCCATTGCAGTTACAAGCAGTTACACATCAGGAATTAACCGTGTACAACAGAAGTGTGTAAACCCCTGTGAAATATCACTTTCACATCAAATGAAAATTGCATCACCTTAAAGTAATTGCATTACTTTTAAATTGAACAGTTTGGTATAGTGTTATCTTTAACAGTTTAGATTTACTATATTGAAAATACAAGCCCCACAGTAGAAGTCAATGCAACAAAAGTCACTACACCTTTCATTACTCAGATTCGAATCTTACATTTTTTTTAAGACTTCATGTATCCACCTTTATTTTTGATAGACTCAACAATCCTTAGTCAGAGGATACCAGTGTAGCACAGAAGTTCTGACATTCTTCACAGAATATTTTTTTTTCAGCTGCTCTTTGCTAGAGTGGTTGTGTTGCTCGACCTTTCTCTTTAAAATACCCTGCTCTATTGGATTTAAATCAGGCGACATACTTCATAAGGTCATAGTTTTCACTTTGGATTTGGTATTTTGAGCATCACAGATATGCATGGTCTACAATGAGTTGACATCCTGAGTTACCACAGCCCCTACAGAAAAGAAGCAGTTGGCTTTTCTCAATGCCTTTAAAAATGTAATAAACTGTGAGAGGTAGCAAAAGAAGAAACATGAGAGAGAGAGAGATAATCTGGCAAGTGTGATTGAGGATGAAAGGGTGAGAGACAAAGAAAGGCATATATGTTTATAAAGTTCACCATGCTCATCAGCTCTTGCAGAAGTCGTTTGGTGGGCCGGCCTTGACTCTTTAGCACATCAAACAGCTGTGAGTAACCAATCCGTTCCTTAAAGACCTCCTGGAGATAGGAAGAGATAACAGAAAGAGGCATGGACGAGAACCGAGTGAAAATCAGTTCTCAGACAGAATAAGCGCACACAATGAGAAACTATTTACGCCATCCCCTCATAGAAAAGAGGCTTTCACAAAGCAGGTTACAAAAGAACAGGGAGACTGTCTGCTGTGAATGATATCTTTTCAGATGATTATGAATTCAATGCAAAACCATAAAAGCTGGGAGAGCTGTGAAAGGTTACACACAGTGTTAGATAGCATTGTCTTGCATTCGAGGCCCTCAGTTAAATGTCACCACATCCAAATATAAAAATACTAAACATATGAGGTGATAAGCTCTCTCTACTTTAATTGTGCCCATTAATTGAGCTGTGAAGCCTTTTTAACTAGAAGCACATAACTGGTGGCTGAAAACACTTTGGCAAAAGCGGGCGTGCTATTCTGCATTCTCCAGTATGTCAGGAGGGAGACAGAGCAAGACAGAGCAGGATGGAGAGGGGAAGTGACGGCCATGAACAGGAGGGATCCCACTGGGAGTCCGGCTCCTACTGGATGTATGACAAAGTGTCCTTGAGCAAGACGCTGGACTCCAATCCGCTCCCGACAGGAGGAAAACAGAAGCGCTGCATGGTAGTCTGCACTGCTGGTCAACTGGGCTTTCAGACTTTGAAACGCAGCGCATGTACCCTTTACCAGAGAATGAGGAAGTGTGGGAGGGGCACAGACACAGAGTGGCTGGGTGTGAACAGGAGCAGGACAAAGGAAAGGAGATAGAAGGGTGGAAGTGAATAGCAGTAACGGGTGAAATAAGGAAGAAAGTGAGTCACGCTGATAAAGATAAATGGACAGATGTCCTCACCTTGGCAGACGGGGAGTTGCTCATGATGGCGGTGAGGACTCCGATGGCGTGCACTGTGATGCAGTCCGAGCCCTTCTCCCACACCTACACAAATACACACGGGCAAAACATCTCTAACCTCTCATATACACACTGACATAAAACACACACACGTACCACAGAGGCACTGAGAAAAGGGCATGTAACACACAGCTCAGATTATTTCACACGTCTACAGCTGAGTCACACCAAGACTGCTGACGGCACCACACAACATAAACACAGATGAAGTCAGAGCCTCGCAAACCAGGGACAAGTGTGAGAAGAACCAACTAGAAAGACATTTTTTTTTATCATTTGCCCTACAAGGACAGCTGAAGAGACTAACAGAGAGGAAGACAGACACTTCCACCACAAAACCACTACCAAACACACACAGGCACACACCAGAACCTAGAACATGAAGAGTGAACCTTCTCCACAGAGGGCATGCACACATTTCATCATCGTGGTGGATGTTGGGGGGGGGGGGTCTGAGGGACACGCCAGGGAATGTAGCACCCAGACAACCCAGCCCAGCACAGGGGGGAGGCGAGACCCAGGCCAGCTCCATGCAAGTAGAAAGACACACATGTGTGTGCACACCCGCGGCCACAGTCAGCAGGAAACTCCCCAGCCTTTCCCATTACACCTAAGCTTCTTCTACAGCTGTTCACACACGCACTCACGCACGCACCCACGCAGACACGCACAAGCACATACACACACACGCACACACAATCACACACACACACACACACACACACACACACACACACACACACACACACACACACACACACACACACACACACACACACACACACACACACACACACACACACACACACACACACACACACACCCACTTACCTCTTAAAAGCATTTCACTAAAATACTTTGTTCAGTCATATTTGTGTTCAAGTCTCATGTGACTTCCTATTGGATGTGTTAAGGCCCAACAGTATGAGAGTTTCCTGCTAACAGACCAGAGTGGGTCACCGTAAAGGGGGCCGGGAGAGGGGGGGGTGGGGTGGGGGAGGGGAGTACCTGATCCACTTCCACCTCCGTCAGTAAGCGTGTGGTGGGGTCACACACACCCTCAAGCTCCTTCCTACACCTACCGCTCTGATAGAGCTGCACACACACACACACACACACACACACACACACACACACGCACAAAGCAGACACAAAATTAGCACACACAGATAGGTGCAGAGAGAGAGGGAGGGGGAGAGAGAGAGAGAGAGAGAGAGAGAGGGGGAAGGAGAAAAGGAAACAGAAAAGAAAAAAAGAAAGAAAGACAAAGACAGATAAGAGAAAATGAGAATAGGGGAGACAGAAAAGAGGGGAGACCACAGAAGCAAGACAGGTTTCAATGCACTTACTTACTGTACCAAAACACACCTCTCTCTCTCTCTCTCTCTCTCACACACACACACACACACACACTCAGAAATACACAGACATCTTCTGGGCCTTCAGAAAGCAGACATAATACAGACAAAAAGGCATACCACGAGAGATACTGTCAGTGACAGACATACAAATGCAGAAGTTAAATAAAACAGTAGACGACAAGTAACAAAAGGAAGACGGACAGACAGGATGACACCAGTAAAGGCTCAGACATGTGTGGGCTGGCCAGCAGACCTTGCTGTTCTGGATGAGTCGGAGGATATGCTCGAAGCAGTTGTTGTTGAGGAAGATGGCCTGCAGCACAGCTCGGTCGGAACACTGCAGGATCTGTGGGATCGTATCTGTGGAGGGCAGTTAGAATTAAACCCATTCATCATATGTCAGTTGTTTATTCTTCAAAATGAGGAAAAAACACTGGAAATATCATTCTGCCAATGTGGTGGATTAATTGGAGCATCATCATGCTACATTGTAAATAAGACACGAGAAATTGTTACATTTTTGGTAAAGTTTTGGTATATTTTTGGTAGATAGAGCAGACGTCACGGGTCTCTTACTGAGCATGTGTATCTGTAGGATGACCAGGCTCTCCTCCCACTGCAGCCTGGAGTCCGTGGCGTCTGCCGGGGGCCTGCTCCAGTTCAGCAGCTGAAAGTAGCTGTCCAGCACGTGCCTGATGTCCAGCTGCCGCTCCGCTGGGCTGCTGCCATGAAGGAGGTGCAGCATGGCGGTCAGGCACTGCAGGGTCAGTCGTAACAGCTGCGGGTCCTTGGGGCGGTCCGGTGAGGGCCGCAGGCACCAGGCACGCAGCACAGAGAAGAGGTCGTCCACCGCAGGTGACGTGATGAACATCAGGCCATTCTTCTGTGAGCATGGAGCACACACCAACACCCACAAAAAACAACACCCACACCCACACCCAAACATGCACACACACACACACAAACACGATCACACACACACAAATGCAAACACTCGCACACACACGCACAAGCACACACACACACAAACGCACACTGTTATTCAGAGGCCACTGATGCGCTTATTTTCTCAGCATGTGTATCTGTTAGGCTGCTGGAGGTGCTGAGGGCAGCCTCTGAGGTCTGAAGCTAGCTGCTTGCCTTGCTCCCGCTGAGGACGGCTCCCTGCAGATGGACCAGCCACACCACCAGCAGCTCAGGGAGACGCTCACTCTCCCGCAGCACGTCTGCGGAACACACACACACACACACACACACACACACACACACACACACACACACACACACACAGACACACACACACACACACACACACACACACACACACACACACCTCAGACAAGGAGCAGGGATCTGCACAGAAGTGAACTAGAACACCATTTCTGGCCATTTTGAATGTCAAAACAATGTATCACATCTTAAACACTTTAAAAACTAAACGGGGCTATGGAGCTTTAAACAGTATCTACTGTATCTACAGTGGTTTTGAACTGACTGAACTGAGGGGTCCAGTGACAGCTTTACCCAGATCTCTTTCCCTCAGGCTGGGCAGAGCTCTTAATTATTCACCAGCCCACAACATGCCCTCTTTATCCATGTTTCACACCAGGGCCTCAGTTACATGAGCCTCAGTTTTGAGGCAATAAAAAAGCATAACTGTATTATTCATTCTTTTGAGAGGCTAAGGGAATGAAGGTAAATTAAATGAATGTAACACTGACACTTCAACCCCAGTGGCTGTATTATTCGCAGCACCACTGACATTTTCATTCAGGTACACCACTGGCTTACTGTGTACATAATGAAACACCATAATGGCAATGTCTCTTGACTGATTAGGGCAAATTATATGTACAGGGAAAGTTGAGAAATTGGGAAATATTACATGAATTCTTCCATGCATACTGCATGCACAGTGTTTGTGTGTGTGTGTGTGTGTGTGTGTGTGTGTGTGTGGTGTGTGATGTGTGATGTGTGTGTGTGTGTGTGGTGTGTGATGTGTGATGTGTGTGTGTGTGTGATGTGTGATGTGTGTGTGGTGTGTGTGGTGTGTGTGTGCGTGTGTGCGTGTGTGTGTGTTTTGATGCTGTGGCTTCAAAACCAACACATTTAACAAGAGCTTAGATGAGCTGAAGTTGAGAGAGGAGATGAGAGGTGAGAACTAGTAAATAGATAGGAGAAAAGGATGTACTTTAGCAATACATTATTTTTTTGTATAGTCTACCTCATGTGAAACTACATAAGCCATATATATATTCAGTATGTGTGCATAATTTGTTTTGCCTATAACACTAAATCTTCAAAGGACAACTACTTATATAAGAGATAGGTTGTACTGAATAATTAATAAAGCATTAAGTACACAAAACCTAAAGCTACAGGGGAGCTCGTTGACAAAAGGTTTAGAGATAAAAAGCACCATTTGAAAGCTGTGTGATGAGCCCCCTCCAGTCCTCCCTGAACTCTATAGTCAGTCTTTGACAGACAGTCCCAGTAGGGATAGTATGCTAATTAACAAGATTGAATAGAGGCTCTTTAGCACTGTGTTCCAGTGGGCTTTCCCAGTAGACAAATTGAGCGAACAGTGCAATTGAGAAAGCAGGCTTGTCACACTCATAAAATGCACACAAGGCTTCATGTGTTCCCTCTGGCTACAAGCAATCCCTGTCAGCACAGAAGGCATGAATACTTTATCGCAAATCTGGACAAGCAGATGACTGAACTGCTTGTTATGACATGTCCTGTAATGTCAGTTAAATCCTATGTTGTTTTATTGCGGCATGTTTTTGTTGGGAGGAAGGTTGACAGGTGTGAAAATGCCTAGTTATGACGGAGCAAGGCTGAGTGAATCATTGAAATTGTTAGAAATCAGTTACAACTTCCAGAAAGGGACAGAAAAAGAGTGTAGTCTGAGCACGGTTAGTGGGCGGGTTCAAATTCACAAATGTGACATTGGCCACCTTGTGACGATCATTCTGTTCATGACACATCAATGACACACCCCAGCTGGCACAACAAAGCAACTCTTCTAGCTTCTACAAAGGCAGTATGGGTGTTGGCTAGGCTCCAATACATATGTGAACGGAACATTTCTACAAAAGACAGCACAGCGTTAAAATAACCATGATTTGAACTTTCTTTACACACCATGGAAGAGAGCTGTGAGCTCCTCAGGAGCAGACAGAGGGGCAAACTTGTATTTACTTCTCTCCAGCCCGCTCACTTCCTCCCTGGAACAAGATGAGAGACAAATCAAACCAACAGTCCTATTCAACGGTCAATTACATTTTACCAAACATTAAATTCATTTAAATTCCATCCCATTAGACTCAATTCAGCCTGACTGATTCAAACCCAATTGCAATGAATTCTAATTTCATTCACTCATTAACTCATTTTATTAACTAATCCTCCTACTCATAAGTAGGCACATTTTCTCTCTGTGATGATGTACCACACCGTCTGGGTCAAGACAAGTCTTGCATAAACATTCACATTCATCCTTCCAGTCACTTCGATGCTTAAACAAGTGTCAGGTCTCAATGCAAACCAGGATGCAAACCAATGCAAATGAGTGCAAGAGTAAGCAAAAGTAAGCTTAGGAAGTGACTTTGGAAGTGAGGGGTGGTGCAGGAGCTATGTGATTCAGCATCAGCACTTGACTGACACAAGCACTCCAGACTGTGAGTTATGATCTCATGATCCCCCCCCCACACACACACAAATATATATTATATAGCGCTTTTCTAAGTCCCCAAAGACACTTACATACATACAGACATACATACATTTATACACACACAGCTTTCTCTGAACCAACTTTCTCCTACACATTCCTGACAATGCTTATCCACACCCACTGCCCCCCCCCCCCTCTCTCTCACACACACACTCACACACACACTCACACACACACTCACACACGCACACACACGCACACGCACACGCGCACACAAACACACACAGATAGACTCACCCTGCCTGCCGTCTCCTCCAGGTCTGATAAGGGTCAAAGAGACTCTCACACAGCAGCAGGCCATGCTGTACCACACACTTCAGAGACTGTTTCTCCTCATGGCCCTGCTTCAGCTGGAACACAAGCACACAATCACAGGCCACGCCAACGGAACAGCATTCTCATATCAGGTCCTCCTTCACTCATAGGGCCCTCATTTTATTGATGGGCAACGAGCAATGAGAAAAGTTCCCAGCACATGGACTAAAGCCAGCGAGTGGCGTATGGGAGCATTGCGCTGACCCACATATGTTTGTGCTGAGGATTTTGCTCATGGTAAAATGATTTGGCCAAGTTATTAAATTAGCTTTAGTTTATGTGCGGCGGACTTGGTTTTCCCAAGGTTTGCTCGTTGCCAGTTGCCCGTCAATGAAATTAGGACGCATAGAGTATACACACAAAGTTAGGGAGGTTCTCTGGCGAGGCTTGTTTTATCAATAGAAGAACACATTTAGCAAGGCCACATGAGGCAATATTATTCTTTCAGTGGGCCATGTCTCACACACACACATACACACCCACACACACACACACACACAAAAATACACAAAAGCAGCTAAGGTCACCCAACCCATGTTTTCAAAACCTGTTCTGTAGCCTGTGTAGAGGTGTGTGCTGCACGTGGACGTGGGTGAGGAGGAGAAGCGCATCTCCCTCCCTTCCTCCCTCCCTCAGCCCGACCCTGACCCTGAACTTTACCTCAACAAACTAGCGTCTGGGCTGACATCTGCTCAAGCTCACACAGCTGAGTGTAATGGCACAGGGTGGTACTCCAGCAACTATCTGATAGAGAGTGATCAATCAGAGAGCTGTCTAGAACTGAACTGAACTGAACTGAACTGAAAAAGAAGTGGTTGTGTCTGGAAAATGCTCTCCCTCGTTTAATCGTGACAGTGAAGACAAAAATGCTCCCCTTTAGTTTGAACAATCACAGGAAAATGACTCCTTATGGCTGCATTTTCACAGTCTGTTCATACAAGCTCAAATGTGCAAGACCTAGTCCAACTAACATTAGTCAAAGATGTAAAAATAGGCCCTGCATTTCCCTTCTCCTGTCAGCCATTCATCTGCAACAATGAACCTGATTGACATTCTGAAGGTCCAATCCCTGAGGTTCAGAGTTTGTTGAGGAGGGTCTTCAGAAGGAAGTATCTCCCTAATTCTGCCCAGTTTACTCAATGCTCCTGCCTTTTGAGACATGTGACCATTTAAAAAATTGTCTTTTGAGCACAGTTCTCACAAAATAAAAACAACTAACAAAATATATCTTTAGATATCTCCCTGATGATGTTTCCAGCTGTAAAGATCTAAAAAAACGAAGATCTTAATGCCCACCATGCAGCTAACATCAAACCAATACACAAGTAGATATATTACATAGCAACCTCTTAAGCAACAACTTCATACCAACAGAGGATTTATTAATATTAAGCAGATGATACACACTAAGCCCCTTCTTGGGCAACATCATTGAGAAACACTATCTGGATACATCTTACAGGAGTAACACTTTCACGTCATGACCAGACATCTATAACTAACTAACATTACCTTTCTCTCTTTCTATAACTAACATTACCCTATCTTTATGTATCATTCAGATGGCTTCTGATCTCAGCATTACCCAACATTGTGGTCCATCAGCCTTACTGTCATCAAAAAGAACTTAGTTCATTCAGTCTCTCCTCTCACCCATGGCTTGTCTGCTGCCTCCAGGCATTTTGCTGTGACATAGTTTCTCCTTTCTTGAGACTGGCTGACATTGAGCTGATAACTCCCAGGTACAAAGCTTGCATGTAGGATTAATACAAATGCTCCTAGAGATTAATGTTTCTTAGCTTCCATTTATAACCTAAATTCTCAAATGTTAATATGAGTAAATGAGAGCTAATCAATAAATGTTCCACTTTAGGAGTATGAGTTTATAGGTGGAATCTGCCTCTGACAATTTATCCCTTAATTACAGGAAGTGGGTTCCATACATCATGTTACTGAATAACATTTGCTTTGGGAAACATAACTAAAGCCATGGCAATCTGTGCACTCTCATGACTTTCCACGCTTCAACCAAAGCAGCAGTGACACACCAATGAAATTGCAAATGGGCTAAACTAGCAAATGAACTGCCTAAAGGAATGTAAAAACCTTGTGAACACAACCAACAGCCCAGTTGCCACTGATCAAAGCTTGTCAAAATGCCAGATTGCATAATTTGGCGACATAGTAGGAATGTTGTAAAGTGAAAGCTTTTCTTACATTTCCAAGGAAATATATAGTGCATATCCTGGATAACAACAGGTGGGTTTATCTTTCCTTCACATGAACATATACCATCAAAATTATTTTGGATATGATAAAACTAGCTGCTTCTAAAAACAAACCTCAAAAAGTGTGTGCTTTAAAATTAAATTGCCACATTTTTTTTTATTATTTTTTTTTTGTAGGTAGCTCATAGCTAGTTTCCATACCATCTTCATATTCATATTGATGACACATGATCATGTGACAGAGAGATAAACACACATGACATTCCCATTAGTGGCACAGGCTATTATCAACATAGTTTGTGCTCAGGGATGGAAACCCCACAAACATAAGATAACCGCATTTACAGCACATTAAGGTATATTCTATAACATTAAAGACGGTTAATTAGACATTCTAATAGATAATGAAAACAAGTAAAACACTCTTCAGATCAATCAGGAGAACTGTACCTGATTAAGGCAGAATGTTAAGAGCTTGATGGTCTCAAACACAAATTCTGGGGTCTTGTCAGGCTCAATGTTCTCCATGTTCCTGCCAATTTAAAAACATTTTGGAGGTCAGAAATTAAACCTGATCTAGTTCATAGGTTCATTAATTACAATATAGTTATAGTTTAAATAGTTAATTTGTCAGCAGATGTCCATGTAAATGTTTGTATGGGTGTATGTTTAAAGTCTCAATTAAGTTAACTATGATGAGGAAATCCATGATTGAAAAGTAACAAAAATAGGTCAACAAATACCAACCATGTGGGATGTGGCTGGAGAGTGGGCGTTCACACCAGCTCTTTTCTGCTTGTAGGTTTTGAGGTGTGGTTATGTGTGTGTGTGTGTGTGTGTGTGTGTGTGTGTGTGTGTGTGTGTGTGTGTGTGTGTGTGTGTGTGTGTGTGTGTGTGTGTGTGTGTGTGTGTGTGTGTGTTTGTGTGCGTGGCAGCTACACTTGGTGCCTCACCTGCAGATGATGATGAAGAACTTAATGAGCAGTAGTGGATGTGGCACACTGCCATTGGGCTCCTGGCCAGACAGGTGCAGGGCACTGTGACACAGCTGTGTGCTCAGGAGCTCCAGCACCTCCTTGGGCAGCTGGGGCACCTCGGATCCACTCCCCTCCAGGCTACAGCACAGAACAGCACACAGGCCAGAGGGTCACATGTGGGTCACATGCTTCCAGAGATACTGTGATTCAGTGGTCTGGGCCCATCAGCACCTGGTACTATAGCAAGGAAGCTTACTAGTTGTAGCAGAGTGATAAGTGCTTGCTGATTGCTTACAGTCTTATCAAGCTTGTACTGATAAACATACATCATTCAGAGAGCATGCATGCAAGTCTCACTGCATCATTGCATTGTGGCATTCTGATGTGGTAACTTACTGTCTGGGCTCCAGGGAGTGAACATCAATAATCCTCTCGAAAGACGCCACAAACGCTTCCAGCCACTGCTGCAAATAACCCACATCTTTCTGCAGAGGATCAAAAAGATAAGGTAAGTGTGTGTGTGTCGGCCCTATTGCAGTGACCCCTTTTTCAGCTCCTGTCGATGGCTTTTCCTACTAAACATTCTTATATACATGCACTTACCACAAGACAAATATAGACCTAGTCTAGTCTATAGACCTAGTCTAGACTAAAATGAATGATAAAATAATCTCATACAGAAAATGCTTTCCAGCATAATGAGATCAGTCTTGTGTATGAAAATGGTCTCCATCAACAGACAAAATATGCCGAGAGGTTAAGTGACAATGACTTTACCTATCTAACATCTATCTAAGACTAAACTATCTCTGGAATGTCCTCTCAATTTTTTTTAAATTCTATTAGGTATTACATGATTTATGTACATTGCAATGAATCCTGACAAGCTGATAAGATCTCTAGCACCATTACATTTTTTTTTTTTTTTTTTTTACATTTAGTAATTTAGCAGACGCTTTTGTAGCAACGTACAAGGGAGAGAACAGTCAAGCTAAGAACAATAAAACCTGGTGTAACAATAAATACTACTTTTTTTTAAAGAAATAGAAACATAGAAGGAAAAAGAAGTGCGGGACTGTCACTGCTTAAGTGCAAGTTAAGCCAAGGTGCAAGTTAGGAAGGGAGGTGCTCTCTGAAGAGCTGGGTCTTCAAGAGCTTCTTGAAGGTAGAGAGGGACGCCCCTGCTCTGGTAGTGCTAGGCAGTTTGTTCCACCAACGTGGAACTACAACTGAGAATCAAGCTACAAGCCTGCAGCCACCACAGACAGCCCTGACATTTGCCTGCACCAGGTGACAAGTCGAATACGAAATGATTCACGGAGCACATGCATGAAACACATGGCAAACATGTCATCACGCGCATTAGCAAAGGAACCCAGATCTAGTTCAGAGTTGAGCTGAGCTCAGACGCATACACCACCCACTTGCCTGGACAGGAAGTTGCCTGTCACAAGCAGTAGCGCAGAGATAACGCATTCAGTCTGCAATACACAGATACACTTCACATCTGAGGCGAATACTACACGTCAGGTTTACCTATGACCAAAGCATCTCACCTTAAAACACCTCATCTACACATTAACTACAGAGTAACTACAAATTAACTACAGAAATACAGACTCTGAGATGCTCCTCGTTGGACCCCTGTGTTGTAAACATTACCAGTTTCTGTTCAGCTGGGTGCCAGTCCATGGCTCATGTCTGTCAGGCTGAGAGGGAGAAGGGGGTAGTGCTGACCCCAGTCTTCCTGCGCCTGCGTAGGAGAGACGAGGGGGACGCCTCGGCTCCGGTGACTGGAGCAAGCGACCGGGTGGCTTGTAGTCCAGGAAAAAGGTTAGCTCAAACACCTCTAAAGCACTGAGACACAGCCATTGCCAGCGGTGAGATACACTGCCTCTCTCATGAGTGCGCTCTATGCTTCTATCAAGCCACCAGGAAATGCCAAGTCACTTTAACCGAAGCACATTTCCTCTCTACACATACACACAAACAGACACACATGCGCGCGCCCGCACACACACACAAACTCGACAATACAATGTCTTCCTCTTTTGTCTACAGCTACTGGAACTATGGGCAAATGGCTGTTTAGGTGTTAAATCACACCATTGCAAAACTATTCAATGAAGTTTGAAGTTTTTATGTTCCTTCTTTTGAAGTGTTATTAGCTTTACGATACAATGTATCATGTCATGAACACTAGGTGAATACCAGTTTGCATCCTCTCAGCTGCAGTTACTGCTGACAACAACAGTGTTAATAGCATACGAGGGCCAGATTTAGCTCATGCCCATGCAATGTTTGGAAGCTCTGGAATGGAAAACCAAATGGTTTAATTGACATAATGGTTACTTCATTTTCAAATCCATTTCCTGTTGTCATTTGGGATTTAAAAATACCTAAATTAGTGCTGCCTTTTCCTTTCACAAGTATTCACTGATCATTTCACGTTATCAGATCCCAAAAGGTGCCAAACAAAAAGGAGCACTTGAGGGGTCACTGATTTAGGGACCCTGCCAACAGAACCTGATCTGGACTACAGTCTACACTCGCTTGATCTCCCTGGATCCTGGCACATGCTCCACTGTCGAGCAGAGGTCATTATAATCACTTTAGCCAGCCTTAATGAGTTTTCCATTTTATTGGAGGTGAAAGGACTTGGGATCAAATTCAATTCAACCCCAAACTCATTCACACTAGAGCGGAAGAGGCTTAAGGCTACCGGGACCAAACACGATTGAGATTGTATTTCCATTACAAATGGCTGTAGCGTAGAATTTTCACATTACGCAGGTCGTGGTGAGGATCATGACATACTTACAAGTGCAAATGAACAATCTCATGGCAGTTTAGCAAAAAAACACAGGATTTTGCACCATATACAACCCATGTTACATCACCAAAGAAGTCTTGCATTTCTTTCCGTTATTTTCAAGAACCAGAGACACTTCTCTAAATTGTGTAATTAAAGACAGCAACCCTACAAAAACAGCCAGCAGTCTGATTCACATGTTTCACAGATCACTTGACAATGCACATGCTTTGTGGAAGGAATGTCATTTGATATTCAATATCAGAAGTGAAACAGCTACTTTTGAGTTCAACCACCTGGCACACCCAGCTTTGGACAACCCCTAGATGTCAGAACTTCCCCTGTACTGGTTTACATTAAAAACCTTGTTGGTCAACTGCCAGTATAGACATTACACATTAATCACATTGCAGTAAATAAGTTAGCACAGCATCAGTTACAGAAACACAAGCACAACCAGCACCAAACAACCGTCAGTCGGCATGAACCTGTCCAGTTTTGTATACATTTGGCACTGACATTGAAGTGCCAACACTTGAACCTGACCACAACTGACAGTCGCACAAGAAACTCAAATCGGCTCCACAGCTGATAGGCACAATTAAAGGAAGCTGGGTTCTGGGGTTGGACTGACCGCCTGCTGATTCCTGGGCTAAGTACTAATCATGCTTTTGTGTGTGTGTGCACGCATGTGTGTGGCTGCTTGAGATGCAGGCCCATTCTGGCTTCCTCCACCAGCTGAGTGGGAAACAAAGAGTCCAGTTGGCTTCCTGATTCAGCTCACCACTGGTAAACACACACAGCCACATGTGGGACTGTCATTAGAGGGACGTGTCAGCAGCACATACACCTCACTGCTTTCAGGGTTAGCAGAAGCTAATGTGTACATAATGTGTACAAACACCTACTTCTTTCAGGGTTAGCAGAATTTAATATGCACACAATACTCCTTACTGCTTTCAGGGTTAGCAGAAGCTAATGTGCACATACATACACCTTACTGCTTTCAGGGTTAGCAGAAGCTAATGTGCCCAGCAGAGGCAGCTTCCATGACAGCAGGATAATCTCACAGCTCTGCCCTGGATGTGGAACAAGGAGAAGTGCCCTTGCCTCCCAGCAAGATACAGGGCTGTCAGCGTGGCTCACCCTCCTATCATTACCCCAGATTCACCATCACACAGCTCATAAAAGGCAGACTAATTACACCCAGCTTCAACTAGTACACTCCTCCATGTTCGTCTGGTTTATCCTCTCTTCAATTACCCTCTTATTACCGAGGAGAGGCACCCCACCACCCACAAGCTTATCACTTCATTTCATATCTCCTAAGGCCTCTGCCTCTTTCCAACAGGGCTGGGCAATATGACACAATTCACATATCATGATAATTTCTCAGATTTACCTCAATGATGATGAATCCACAATACATTTTCTTGTATTGGTAAGTTTCCAAATTACCAGTTTAATACATACCTTCAAATGGGACAATAAACATCTGTTGAAATCTGTTGATATCACCATATGTGTAATACTCAATACTCTATTTAAAATCTAGAAAAATACAAATGTTGGAATTTCTATTTTGTATGTGTTAAAAATAATAATTGCACGCAAAAAAACAATCAACTAATCAGAATCTGACACACCTAATTTATCGTGATCAATTATTTTTGGTTAGCAAATGGTTAGAAGCGTTTTAGAACAGTATTAAACAAACTCCTTTAACTGCAAAAAAGGTACAGAGCTTTAGTCAACCTGTGGAAAAATCTTTGGTGGTGGGTTGAACCAGGCAGCCCTACCAAACGAAGCTGTGTGTGTCAACTGAAAATGAATAGATTGGAGCTAAATGTGGCTCAAATGGTCCCCTGGGAGAGCCTGGAAAGCACAGAACATCTCGACCACCGACAGGCCCTGACAGATCCTTCTACTATAAAAAGAGGGGAATTTCTAATACTCCTTGCTATGACAAAAGCCTAGGTCTACACAAGATGATAATTACTTAGAAATATCAGAAGAAAATATCAGCATTGACCACTCAAATGCAGTGGCCAGTGACAAGTCATGTCACAGGAGAACAAACAAAACTCTGTTGCATGTTTTCCAGAGTGTGTATGGTATTACTGTATTTGTTTAGTATACAGAGATTGAAAGCAGGCATTCTGGTGAATAAACTGACTACTGTGCAGGAGAACTGTGATCTGAAGAATAGTTTAAGTCTACTGCTACACGTGTCAAGGAGCTCTTGTTACATGTGTCAGATTGCAGTGTAGAGTACATCAGTGAATTACAGTGACAAGTGGCAAATGAAATACCACAAAAGATCGTCTTTATCAGTCATTCTTTAAAGAGATTTAGCAAATACCTCCATGCTTATGGTGCATATCATAAACAATGTAACAGTCTGGCAAGAGAGCTGGACAGGTTTTGTTTTGTATTCAATGAGTGTAATACTCTCTGTTTAGAATTATGTCAGCAAATGGAGAAACTCCTGCACACTATTTCAAGATTAAACAACCACCCTATCAGTCACACATGCACAGGCCACAACATGCCAGTTCCTGCAGCCAGGAACACAGTTCTGGTCCCGGTCCATATTTTCCGCAGCACATGCGCTTTCTTAACTCACTATCGGCCTTGGGGAAAACAGTGCATTATTCAGCAGCACACAAAGATATTTCAGAGCCAAAACAAGACTCTGGTCATCAGTGCAAATATTAGCTGTTTCGTTTCTAAACTGAAGTTGACTACTGTCTGTGCTGTCACTTATGTGGGTGACAGGGGAACTGGGAGAGGCCTGTGTATGACTAAAGCAAAGACTCTTGTATAAAACTAAACCTTGTAGTATGTTTGGTACACAGAAACAATACTCCTTATTTGTGCCCAATAACACTCCTTAAAGATGAGTGCTGGATTTGGGCTTGGTTTATGACATCTATTCTCTATAGGTCACTGTAGGTGGGTGGTGACATTCCCTGTCCCACCTAGACTTACCAGTCTAGAACAAAGGACAGAGGCTAAATTCAAGAAAAGTCAGTGCATAACAGTACAACAGGTACAACATGGCTGAGGCCGTTAACATTCTTTATCACAGTAAAAGCAGGGTTACCTCAGGTCAACACTTCCACAACACTTCACTCATGCCAACTCTCTGTTTAAGATCTGTGCTTCTTACCCTAAACAGCATGTCAGTCTCTTTCTTTAGCTGCTTTTAGGTCAGGTCAGAGAAAAATTCAGAGAAGCTTGGATGTTATCACTTGGTGCATAGCCACAACAGAAATGTAACAAAACAATAGATATGATCACTTAAGGCTTCGCAAACCACAGAAGGCCACGAAGAAACTACTAAAGACAAAGGCAAGAAAGTGAAATTTAGTACTAGAGATGTAAAGTTAAGACTGTCCAGTTTCTACAATACAAAGAAGGGGCCCAAAAACCAACCATTTCATATACAGGTTGAGCTCAGAGGTTACCGGCTGCAAGCCATGAGAGGAAGTGGCACAGTGATGTCACTGTTGTCCTCTGTTGCAAAAGGAAGTGGTTGGGCACACAGATTATTGCTGTTATGACATGTTGCTGTGAGTCCCAACCTGATGGTTTGATAAGACACATGCACCATTTGAAGGATAAAGCTTCTTTTACCCAAACAATTGGAAAAGTACAGCATCAAATAATAAATCCAACTGTTCAAATGTTTATTTAATCCATGACACAAGCTACTTCCCGTTTCCATTAATGCAAACACAATTTAACCAACCTGTCAACCTCAAAGATTTTTCAAGCAATAGAAAATATATGAGAAATTCCTTATTAATGCTAATTATGGAACCACACACACACACACACACACACACACACACACACACACACACACACACACACACTCGCTCACTCACTCACAAAGAAGATAAACAATGAAAAACTCTGTCACAACTGTTAGGACAAGTCAACAGTTGGTGGACTTAATGACTATGTGAGGTGGAGTCATATGTGTGTGCTTCCACTCCCTGAAAAAGATCCAGTTCCTTTTGTCTCCAGACATGCCTAATTAACCTCTGTGGTGCCCCTGCTACTACTGACGTACAGGGAGGGACTAGCAGTGGGAAAGGTACAATGAGAAGGATTGGGTTTCTTACATAAGATAAAATCATATCTACTTGAAGTAACTAAACACAACTGAACGTATTTGCCCAAGGCTTGTAACTGCCCTTAATAATTAAAAGATGTCTAAGGATGTCCAACAATCTGTTGCCTTGTTGTCAGCAGGCACCTGTTGTTGTGAGTTTCCATGGTGCTTTACGGGCCAGACCCATCCACGGGACATTTGCTCACCATGTTAATAGGCGTTGGGCTCAAAACGTTATTGGATTGTCCTATTGTAATATACAGCTGCATTATGCATTCAGGAATACGCCAAAGGTGTGTCAGTGTACTGCTTTGAATGGAATGCAATGATGAGTGAGGAACGTGAGCATGGGTTCGCTGGTTCTCATACCATAACACAGGTAGCCTACATTAAACTAACACTGTTAATCTGTTGAAAATTAGTTGCACTTGGCCTCCCGTTAATGTATGTTATTTGTAACAGGAGCAGCAAAAATACTGAGAACGACTGACTTCCACATTAACATGAACCTTCCAATCAACACCCTAACAGCGAGTAGAATCCCAAGTAAATGCAGCACAAAGATGTAACCCATCACTAACTGAAACATCTATTGCCACACTACAATGGAGCTAAAGAGGAAGTAGCAGCAGAACGACAGGTAAACAGATGTCTGCCATCCATTAAGATGGTGAAACAGCAAAGGGAAATAACTCTCGTCATTGACAGACTGTAACTAAATCGCAAACTTACTTGTAAATACTTGTTTTGTCTTGTTAAAGAGTGCAATCGGACATGAGAGAATACATTATTTTGGGTACATGACAAATTGAAATGCTTTTGCATGCCCTTACTTCTTACGGACAGGGCATACTTCCTGATATGCTCCTGTTCGCTTATTTTGGAACAAGAAATTACAAACATGGTTGCCTGTTAGCACTATGTCAACTGCATACATTTGCTCTAGTATCATGGGATTTCCTGTCTTTAAGCGACTTGCCAACAGGTTATAAACAATCTTGGACTCAACAGTAAACCATGGCAAGGCTACTGCAACAGGTGTCAGAGCCTAGGTCGCAGGCAGTGTAATGTATTGCAAGTGACTCACCTTGGTGTAATACAACATCCACAGCTCGTACAGTCGTTCCTTCGAAGCCATTCTCCTTCGCGTTTCAACAAACGCCCTTTGTTAAATTGTTCTTATAACATTTGTAACTGTCTTCATGTGGTGGCATATAACGTGTCCAACGCTTTTTTCTTGAAAAGACACAATGAATCCAGGGGCGATAAGATAGTACATGCTCCCTCGCTGTTAGCCTACCTGGTCGCCAAGCCTCTCCAAAGTTACTCAGGCAGACAGCCTACATGTCAATGAGATTAAAATAATCATATGGAACAACACCATCACTGCTCAGTTGAAAAGACGGAGGAAAGGCACTGAGAGCACGGTTCCCTCTTTAGTGATCCCAGAGCAACGTCCCCATTAACAAAAATACGCACGGTAACAAGCACAACGTTGATGCTTCACTCCTTCCTGCATTTAGCAGACTGTATCTCCAACTAGTGTTACACTCGTGAGACGACGGCTTGGAAAACAACCTGATGTGGCATTGCAGTCTTTGGTGTATTAAGTCCCTTGTTAGTTCGTGCGACCGCGGAAAGACATTAAAGACAAACTACCTTGCTCCGCTTTTGGGATCGGAGATCTCATAATAGTCACTATAAAACTTAGACTATAACGAGATGACCTCGTTTACAAAAAGCACTTGATGTATTACTACTTAATATATATAACTCATTTCATTTTTAAAAAGCTTTTTACTTAATGGCGTGGACATTTAAATGGACATTTAAATTCATTCATTCAGTATTGATCGCCTTATAAAAACGTCTGACACCAATTTTCTTAGTTATAATACATATATATTTACGTGAGGCATGGAGCAATAAGGAGCATGCCAAATAACGTGATGTTTAATAGTGATTTAATATGTATGTCATTTTTATATAAACCTCACGTTTATACCAAAAATAAATATATTTGAAGATTATGAGAGCATACTTTGGGTGTCACATAGTCTCGTTATGCCTCTCTGTTTGCATTGTGAAATATTCTAATGTTTTCTCTTCCAGTCACCATTCCAGTGAACAAAGTAAGAGAATTGTTCTACAAGTGACCTCGTGTCAGCTAAATCAGGCTCTATGTTGCTTTGGCCCCATTTCACCGGATGCACTTATCTGCAAAACAGCCACCAAGGAAGAGTGTGCGCTTTTCCACTGATGAACACATTACAGCCCAAACAGGACAGAGGGGAAATTCTAAATGCCACTGCTTAAATGTCAGTGGCTTTAATCCTATTGTTTGCAAATTATATCTATATACAAATATAACTGTAAACATTTGTTTTTTCCGATTTTTATTTCTGGCTAAAGTGTATCTAAATAACAGTTAATTACATATTCGGGATATTACTACATGAAGCAACAGGATTACCTTTATTTATCCCCAGGGAAAGATCACTGGAAGCCTGTTTCTCTTCTTACCCACATATGGTGGAAGAGAGCTTTGCTCACCCCATAATTGTGGGCTATTATGTCCTGTCTAATCAGCTTCTCCTCTGGTATAAAGCATGAGCACAGGTTGGCTGTACATCGGGCCGGCACTGGTCAATATGAGGATGGACCCAGAGAAGCTTCAGGCAGCTGTATTGCCATGGTGATGCCCTACATACCAAGCCAGGTCGTGCCCAGTGCTGAGCGGTTGTCTGTGTAAGCTTGAGCACAGGGCCTGATTTATGAGTTTTTGTTTAGAGTACGTTATCATGTCAGTGATGCAAATTCAATAGGCTGGTTTGAAGTAGTAGGCAAAACAGTTCACAACAAAGTTACATGCGTTGTAAGGACAACCTCAAAAAGAACCTGAAATGAGTCATATTTAAATGTCTCATCACTGTTAGTAAAACCAAATTAGGGGTTAGAACAAGTATAACCTAAAGGTGTGATGCTTTAGCGCACATACACAACTGTACAATAAAAAAAAATCTGGAATTAATTACAACCCTGTTATCTATTGCCTCTGTTCAACAGTTAACCAACACAGGATCTTTTATTAGCTCCGCCAAGGAGGTTATGTTTTCAGTTCGGTTTGTTTGTCTGTCTGTCAGCAGGGTTACACCAAAAACACCAGTTTGATTTTAATGAAATTGGCATGGAGTAGCGTGTGCCAAGGAAGAACCCATTCAATTTTGGAGTGGATCTAGAGCAAGGGGCGGATCCATAATTGTTTTCTTTAACATTGCGAGATCGAGATTTTGGCCTGTGATTTTTTTACCTGCTGCTAAGGCACTTCTGGTGTTGGTTGTTTCCACCAATTAAGGACATTATTTTTAATGCTGGCTCCTCCACATACAAATGCTGAATACAAAGGTTTATCCGTTATAGAAAACACAACCTGAAAATCAGTGAAATAACAAAGAAGCAGGCTAAAGAGTCAAGAAAGACAGGCAGTCATAAATTAGATGACAACAAGGAGAGTAAAGAGGTGAGTCATACATTCGGAAGAGTCATAGTGCTATTACATTCTGTAACAACATTAGCCTAATTGATGTAGTTCAATTAGCATTTGTAAGGGGCATATTGCTATCCATTTCTCTCAGTTAGAAGCTATTGTTTATTTAGCAGTTGACTAATTTGTTAATTCCTTACCTGGGATTAAAAGAAAGCTGATTAATCTTATTCAAACGTATTTATTGTCCCATCCAACAACAGAAAATGCCCACTGCTACTGTATTACTGTAAAGACAGAGGTACTCATAGACGGGACAGAAACCTTGCTGAAATACAGAAAAGAAAATGAACGAAGAGATATTTGTGATTTACTCCTCTTTTTGTGTGATGAATTGGACCACTGGGGGCCACTGACTAAGAGGTTACAGTAGAAACCCGATTAATGTAAAAAGCTTTTTACAGCCATTGAGAACAACAGTACAGTTAAATAGAACAACAACAGTTACAGTGAAACAGATAAATAAAAGCATTAAAAGTGGCCAACATGGCAATGAGAACTGCTGTAACTGAGCTCACCACTCTCCGGCTGTATGCATCGATGTTCTCGGTACTCCACAACATTCCTGTTACATTGGTCTGTTCGCTCTTTCACTCCATGTTCGATTTTGTTAGCTATCGATAGAGGATGGAGAAGTCAGTAGGTTCGCTGCAGGAACAGGCGCTGAAGAGGAAAGAAAGATTAAAAGCTCTAAGAGACAAACAACTGCAGGTGAATAGGTTATATTGCCATTATTCTACTACTTACAAAGATGCCCAGTGTAACATTAATTAAGACTTAATGTTAACGCTACCATGCCTATAGCTAACGTCGATGCTAGGAAAACACGCTAGGAACTCATGCAAAAAGTTTTGTAATCGGAAAATGTAACTTGATGTTTTCTTGCTGCCATACCAATTTGAGAATTTATTGCCGTGTTGTTTTTAGACTAGTAGCGACTATCGCCAGTAGGCTAACGTTACATGATTCTCCAGCTAACGTAATGTGGCTAGCTACTAGGTAGCATAGTTAGCCAGCCAGCCAACTAACGTTAACATTACACCCGTGTAAGCCATGCGTGGCTTTCTCCTGTATATTCAAGCGAGATATGGCGCTTATTGGTAAACCAGTACTAACTTTTTATATTACCAGACCAGTCTTTTGCGTTATCACAGAATACGTTGTTTTACTAATAGGCTATTTAAGATGAACTCTTCAAAGTTTACTAATGTTAAATACCGATTATGTCAATTTAGCAAATGTCTGTAGAAAGTTGTTCAGGTGTAGTCAGATATAATTGTATTCTTTGAATTATTCACCTAACTAACTTTTTTTGTTGCTGGTATTGGTGGCATGGCATATGTTGCGGTGTGTCATGGCAAGTCAGTAACGTTAGTAATGCGCGAGTGGGGCTTTTTTAATAACATGCAGGGGGGCTGTAAATTGCATGTAATTTACGCCATAACTACGAGGTGCTTTATGGCACCCCCTCACATCCACCTGCTGCAGTTGCCTGATGTTTGGCTGCTAGGAAAGTTGTTGGCTGGCTAGTTTTTCATTATAAACATCCCCCCAATGTAATTTATGAAAGAATGCGATGTAGACTTTAACCTGGTGTCATCCCTGTCTCAGGAGATTTTGGAGATTTGTAGTTTTTCTAGATGCCCAAAGTTATCAACTTGTCCTGTCTCAGGTTAGCACCCAAATAAGTTCAGTCTTCATCGATCTCACACCAATAAGCCTTGGAAGTTTGCAAACTTGAAAACCCAAGTCAACTAGCTTGTAATAAATTAAACTGTCCAATGTATACGAAGCATGTCAACATTTTATTAGATTACACATACTCTTATGTGTCTTATATAAAACTTAGAAAACAAAGTATGCGGGCTGAAAACGCAAGCAGTTATTCAGCTAAATTAGTTTTTTTAATTATTTGGTTATGTTAGTGTTCATCTCTGGTTACACACTATATACAACTATCCACTCATATTTGTGTATAATCTTGTGACATTACTCTACCTTGTCAGTCTACATGCTTAATTGGCTTCTGCCGATGTCTTTGCTGGTTCGATATCCTTAAGCTTGTTAACAAATACACGTGTACACTGTCCATTAGGGGGTCTTGAATCATGATTTGTACGTAGGACAGTGGTGTAAAAGTGACACTTTAACTTTTTCTACTACACAACTTTACATTTACATTTCCAAAGCGACGTACAATGGAGAGAACAATACAGGGGGGCTGTAAATACTTAAGGAGGGGCTCAGTAGCCAAAAAGATAAATTCTCGCGTAATGGGGCTTTAAGACTCTTTTTCTCACGCACACACAAACTATTACCTTAGTTGGAACCTTCCTTTTGTAGCTTTTTTTGAAGGCTGACTGTTGTGTCGCATCACGTCACCTATGTATGGGTCAGAAAAGTTGCACTTGAACACACACTACAGCCAACGGCCAACTAGCACATACGTTTATTTACTGCTGTGATTCAGTGCAAAGGCAAGTTGCTTCTGCCAGACTTTGAGCATTTGCATACGGGAACATTCTGAACTGTCACGGGTCTTAATTGTTTCTGAGGTGTTCTGTATCATGTCTTGTTAATCAGTCATGTTCTTGTATAGTGTAGCCTACTTTTTTACAAATTACATTGAAAACCATGTCAATTATTACCAAGGTGTTTACAAACAGCACATTTCTTCGTCAGAAGGTTATAATACAATTAGTGCTGTCAAACGATTAAAATATTTAATCGCGATTAATCGCATTTTTGGCATAGTTAACTCAAAATGAATCGTAATTTTGTATCTATTCTAAATGTCCCTTCAATTTTTTCCCCCCATATTTTTATTTTTATTGTTATGCTCTTATCATGGAAAAGTGGATTGGCTTGCTTTATGCAATGTTTTATTTTATTGAAAAACAACATTGACAAACAATCAAAATTAAATTAGAACGTGCACATTTCAGATAAACAAGGACTCAGCCTATATTGCAGTTAAACCATGGCTTAATATTTTCTTTTTTTCAAGTTTGCTGTGAACATAGAAGTCAGGCCTCTTATTTCTAAAACAATGAACTGTAAAAGTTAGGTTACCAATAAAAGGTAAGCCTACTACTTCTGTGCATTCAGCCAGCTGCCTGTTGACATTTTCCGACAACAGTGAAGCTCGCTTCTTTTGCACAACACAACGTTTAAAGGTAAACTTTCTATCCAGAAGCTTTTTATCATCCATTTCGCCGTATCGCGCTCACCATCACTCAAACCGTAACGTTAGCCTACTACACAGTTTGCGAGGCCGTTGACGGCGTTAAAATGGGATTGCGTTAAACTGAAAGCACTAAATACAATATTTTATATATACATTATTTTGCCAATCATTGTGATCTCACCAATGGGCCCCTTCACCGATTCCACATACTCAAATGGCCGAAAAACCCAGCAACAGGGGTCTGACTAGTTTTGGAACTAACCACAAAAAGGGGCCGTAGCCAACCGTCGGCCTGGTTTGTCACAGGCTTCACACTCTCAAGAGCACATACAGCGGGTGAAATAAGTATTGAACACTTTGCCATTTTTCTCAGTAAATATATTTCCAAAGGGGCTTTTCACATGAAACTTTCACCGCATGTTGTTAACAACCCAAATAATCCATACATACAAAGAAAGAAAAAAAAATACATTCAGAAATTAAGTAATGTGTATTAATGTGAAATAACACAGGAAAAAAGTATTGAACACATGAAGAAAGGGATGTGCAAAAAGGCATGGAAAGCCAAGAAAACAGCTGGAATATTTCAGTAATTAGAAAGCAATCCGGCCCCTAGTCAGTGCAAATTAATATCCCAACTGATGGCCTATAAAAAGGTGTCTCATTACCAAGGTGTCACACAAGAAGCATCGCATGATGGGTATAAGCAAAGAGCTTTCTCAAGACCATTGCAACCTTATTGTTGCAAAACAAACTGATGGCATTGTGGTTACAGACGCATTTCTAAACTTCTGAATATTCCAGTGAGCCCTGTTAGGGCCATAATCCGGAAGTGGAAAGAACATCATTTCACCATAAACTAGCCATGCAAGGTGCTCCTCGCAAGATTTCTGACGGAGGAGTGAAAATAATTATCAGAAGAGTCGTCAAAGAGCCAAGGACCACTCGTGGAGAGCTTCAGTAAGACCTGGAATTTGCAGGTACAGTTGTTTAAAAGAAAATAATAAGTAATGCACCTAACCGCCATGGCCTGTGTGCACGCTCACCACATAAGACTCCATTGCTGAAGAAAAAGCATGTTGAAGCTCATTGAAAGTTCACAGCACGACATTTGGACAAGCCTATGAAATACTGGGAGAATATAGTCTGGTAAGATGAGAGAAAAATTGAACTCTTTGGATGACATAATGCACACCATGTTTGTAGGAGACATGGCACTGCACATCATCCCAACAGTAAAGTTTGGAGGTGGGAACATCATGGTGTGGGACTGCTTTTCAGCATATGGTACTTGCAAACGTCACACAATTGAAGCAAGGATGAATGGAAAAATGTATCAAGACATTCTTAATAAAAAATCTGCTGCCATCTACCAGGATGATGAAGATGAAACGAGGGTGGACATTTCAGCAAGACAATGAACAGCCAAGAAAACTCTCAATTGGTTTCAGAGAAAGAAAATAAAGCTGCTAGAATGGCCAAGCCAATCACCTGACTTGAATCCAATTGAAAATCTATGGAAAGAACTGAAGATCAGAGTTCATGGAAGAGGTCCAGGGAACTTTCAAGAATTGAAGACTTTTTGTGTGGAAGAATGGGCCAAACTCACATCTGAGCAATGCATACAAGTAGTTTCTCCATACAAGAAGCATCTTGAAGCTGTCATTAGCTACAAAGGCTTTTGTACAAAGTATTCCATACATATCAGTTAGCGTGTTCAATACTTTTTTCCTGTGTCATTTCATATTATTAGACATAACTTAATTTCTAAACAAATTTGTTTTGGTTTCTTTGTATGTTTGGATTACCTGGGTTGTTACCAACATCTGGTGAAAATTTCATGTCAATTGCACCTTTGGAAATATATTTACTGAGAAAAATGGTGACGTGTTCAATACTTATTTTACCCGCTGTATAAGTTTGGCATGTTGTTTCTGCTGTGTTGTTTACATTCTAGAAGTGTGGTGTTGTTTTGCATATGCTGCTCTTTAAGAATGGCCATGTTACTATTTTGCATTGTTCTTCTGACAGGTGGTCAGGAAGTCTTTCCAGGATTTTACTTGCAGAGTGTGTGTGTGTGTGAGTGTGTGTGTGTGTGTGTGTGTGTGTGTGTGTGTGTGTGTGGGGGGGGGGTGTTCTTCCTTGCCTTTTGTTTCAGTTTAGTACCCTTGCCAATATCTCTGTATATTTTTTCTGGTTTCAATTAGGCTAGGGCGGTATCTATTTTTTCATACCTTCCTGACATTTCACCGGGGTATACGATTTATGACTGTATTTGTGTAAAACAACCAACCGTCTTATCTGAGCTGCGGTAGCATGTATGATGGTGTCAGTCTAGCCTACAATACTGTGTGTCCAATATGCAGCCTATTTAGACAAGTCTTGCTGGGTTTAATAGTTATGGCCAATAGAATAATGAATATATAGGAAATAAGCAGTTTTTCCATAGATTCAGCATAGCTTGCTGGAAGACCAGATGACACTGCAGCGGTGGATACAGACACATCAGAGTGTTGAATGGAGCTGATGTTCGAGTGGTGGTGCTGGCAAACTGGCAGTTGAGCTAATAAACTGCTTTTTTAGTTGGAGGAATTCATCGATATTTTCATGACTCCATATCTAGTCAAATTTAATTTATTAGCTAGTAGATCTATAGAGCAGATCTAATTTGAGCAAAACTGCATCAGCCATCATGCTCTGTAAACTCTGGAATAGTCCGAGAGTAAACAGGGTCATCAATGTGGAAATTGAGTGCTAGGAAAACAAGGAGACAACTGTTGTAAAAGATACTCCTGCAGGATTTCTAAATGCCCTGGTATACCGGAATACCTTGATAGTGCCCAATGCCAGTTTCAATCATAATATTTGTGTTTCTTATGTGCTGAAACCTTGCCCTGCCTGTGACCCATCCATTTTGATCATATTCACTCAGTGCACATAACATGAACAACATGCACTCATTAAGCTGTTTATTCTCTAGGGGAGAGACCCTCAGGATGGGGAGCCTGAGAGGAAGAGACCACTGGAAGAACTGGATCCGGAGCCAGAGGACCGGCACAGGTACACACAAACATACGCACACACGCATAGCCATACATGTGCATAAGCACACACACACACACACACACACACACACACACACACACACATATTCACAACCTATCTCACGGACACATCCTTCAGGTTCTTCAAGCACTTGAACTTGACCTCCATTTTGTAAATGGAATCACAACAAGTGTGGGCTGCTCCTATCCGATAAGCACCAATGAAAACAACAGAGTTGCGCTGAGCTGAGCCGACTGCTTTCTCCCCCTCCCTTCTAAACACCTCTTGCAAAACACAATCACGTCCCGGTGAGTAGCCTCCATTCAATGTTTACACGGAGACGCGTGCTAATAACTCCTCCGATATCCCACGACTCCCAGTGCTCTATTTAAGGCAGCCACACGAGAGCATCTATCTCCACAGCCAGATTGTTTTGTTTCCATTGTTTATGTGCTTCAGCAGAAGCCTCGCCTCCACTTCTCAGGGCACGTGGGGGTGCAACTCACTAGCCCTGAATTACAGTGTGTCAACACAACAGACCCAGAGTTATTTTGGGACGAAGCTAAAGTTTCCCCCAAACTCATCCATGAGATGAATGCCTGCAGTGCTCCCATGTAAATCACAATATTTGCTTGGACTCACGCATGTTGCAAATGTCATGCAAATCCGTGTATTGAATCAACAGATATTGAATATTTCAGACTCCCATTGCAAGTCACAGAAAGTCAGTTATTTTCTGTGTAGCAAACCTGTGAACAGTCAGGTACCTGTGGAAGGTGCAGAACCATGAGGGGACATGGCGCCCTTCACAGGTGTTGAGCGCTGGCATTGGGTCCTTGGCTGATACTTGACATGGGGGCCGACAGACTTGCATTTGTCTGACTGTAGAGGTGAGTTTGCCCAGTCCTACACTTCGTATCTATACAAGGACTGGCTGGGTGTCTCTGATGCATGTCCCCTCCAGTAAGCCACAATATTATTAAATGATTAGTCGTGTGCAGATTTGTTACTGCACTGTAGGCGCGTTTGATGCTGCACTCTCCTCCTTAACGCTTCGGTGACGCTGCTGAGAAAAAAACTGCTGGAAGCAGCAAAGAATAGGTAATGTGCCGAACAGAGCACAGTGAAATACATGACAAACTCACCAATATTTATTTGTGGATTATACTTGACAGGCCCTAAAAGTTTTGGTAAGTGTGTGTTCATTGTAAGTCCCCAGCAAAAGTAGCCTGGTTAAATCCAGGAAATCCGGTATCACTCCTGTGAGGTTTGGACCCTCAGGTCTTCATCAGGCAAGATGGTAAACCACAGAAACAGTACCACAGTGCCAGGTTAGCCGAAACAACACCACAGCGCGCCACTGTGCGTAAGGAGCATAAGCTCCCTGTTACTCTCTCAAGTCTGGACAGAATCAGAGCACTCCTCGAGAGGCTGGCTGACTCATTTCAGACTTGAGTCACAAAGGAATCTGCTGAAAATGGTTCACACGGTCAGGCCCTCTGTAGAAAATGGGCTTCCCCTTCGCAGCGGCCTGTCTCTGCTCACGGTCTCCCCCGTTAAACAAAGAGGTGTCCAGGCCACTGCTAAAGATATCTGTTATGGTTTTCTGTTTTTAAAATGTGCTGTTGCAATAAAGACCTTTTATGCCCTTTAAAAGTATCCTGTGCCCAAAAGCAAGGCAGTAATTGAGAGCCACTTGCTTTAGTCTGTCAGAGATATTAAACAGACCTGTCTGGGGATCCTACTTTAGAGAACACATTATATACCGAGTGGGTATTTAAGATTAAACAAACAGATGTTAGAAGCAGTACCAGTTGTTGCCAGCTTGGAAGAAGTCCATAGAAACGTCATTAGAAAGTGCATTATACCATGTTCCACATTGACTTGTAGATGAACTCCGTCCAAACCCCAGTACACCACTCTGATGGTCCTGCACTCTCCACCCATAGGGTCTCATTGGAGAAGGGCTGTACTATGCTGCCATCTGCTGGTCTTAAGCTGAACCCACACTAAACAAATGTGAACCCACAAATGAACTGACTGGCCAAGATCATTGTTTTTTAAAAACAAACAAACAAAAATCATCATGCATATTCCTTGGATGTGTAGAATATCAATACATTTTATATGTGTGTTTTGCTGTATGATGGTCTGTGGGGCCTTATCAAATTCTTTCATTTAGTAATAAGACCACCTACCCTTTAACACGAGTGGTCATGAAACTGTTGTGACTTTAGTTGGGTCAGGGGTGAGAGATGGCATGGTGACCTCTGAACTGACGCTCTCCTTATGCAGAGAGCTGAAGCTGAGGAACTACACCCCAGAGGACGAGGAGCTGAAGGGAAGACAGGTGCCCAAAGCCAAGCCTGCCTCAGGTCAGTGCACACTTCCCCTCACATTTACGCACTCATCCCCCTCAGGCTGTGTCTGTGTCTGTGTGTGTGTGTGTGTGTGTGTGTGTGTGTGTGTGTGTGTGTGTCTGTGTGTGTGTCTGTGTGTGTGTGTGTCTAATGAGCTGCTGTGTTTGCACCTGCTCGTAGTGGAGGACAAGGTGAAGGACCAGCTGGAGGCAGCCATTCCAGAGCCCATCATAGAGGAAGTGGTGAGTGGAGTACGCACAAGCCTTGGACCCTGTGTTCTGTGTGTCTGTTACAGTGCAGAACTTGACTTCAGTAACTTTGTTCTCTGCATTGTGTAGGATCTAGCCAACCTTGCTCCCAGGAAGCCTGATTGGTAAGCCTTTGATTTTTTTGTTTTGTTACTGTATGCCAAGCTTTCAGTCTTAACAGTGAAAATCATCAATTTGTACCCAGAGGCTCCCATTTTTAATGAAATGATGTGCCCTTATTGTGTGTCATCAGGGATTTGAAAAGAGATGTAGCAAAGAAGCTGGAGAAGTTGGAGAGGAGAACACAGAAGGCGATCGCTGAGCTCATCAGTGAGTACATGCACACTCTCCAAACTCGGTTTACTCTAACTGTCTAAGTAATTGATTATATATGTTCTACTTTCACCCAGTTACGAGTTTGCAGTCTGACAAATAAGCAATGATAAACACACTTTACTTGAGATTATGTCCTCGTTATGGTATGTGGAAGACTTAATGCCACATGTCTTAACAATAAATGTAGGACAGACGTGGTATTTCATGAATAAACACCATTGTATGTTTGTCATGTATCGCTTGCTGAACAAAATGTATTCACAGTTTAGACTAAAAAATGATTCAGCTTATCTTCGCGTTATGGGAGTTCAGTGTTTGGTACGCAGGACAAGTTATTTCAGCCCACCATAGGATTGATATATTATTCTATTATAACTTATTCTATTAACAGTTCTATGCAATCACTGCCATTTTCAGCAAGTTGTTCCATGGCCATTTGGCCTTTTGGTTGTACTTTTTGGTGAACTCTGAGCTTGACACATTGGCTGAAATAAGGAAACACTGAAAATCATTTTTTTCCAGTTGTTTGTTAAGAGTGTGGAGTTGTACTCTACTGTGTTATTATAGGACATGCCTGCCAGTCAGAGCATGTGTCTGTACGTGCTGATCGCACTAATGGGAAGCAGCTGAATCTGTTTGGCGTTAGCACTTGTAGGGTAATTGCTGTGGGCTTTCAGCACCTCTGGAGATTTGACGCCACTTGATGACCTCATTGGCGTGGTTCTCTCTTAGCAGCCGCATCTGTTTAATCTTAAATAGCTTTGTCGTGACGATAATGCATTAGACTGCACTAGTCTGTTTTAATAGCGGGTCATTTTTGCAGTTATAGAGACTATTTATAATCTAAAGCTTTTATCTTCCTCTTGTATCTTCTTTGATAGTTGTAGCGCAGCATGATTATAATAAGTATTAACAAGTGTCCTGATCATTGTGTTTGTGTGTGTGTGTGCGTGTGTGCTTGTCCATGCAGGGGACCGCTTGAGAGGCAGCGAAGAGGAGCTGGCGATGGCAGTTGGAGCTGTTGGAGTGGCAGATGGTGACTCAGACTGAACGGCTCCCTCAGTCTGCAGGCCATACTCTACAGATGCAGTCATTTAAACTGGACTCGCTGTTCTCAGACTTGCTGCCACACCATCGCCAAAGGTGGGAACTTGACAAACCAGCAGGGCAAAGGGTTTCATCTGAATCTGGAAAATGGATGAAAAGCTTCTGGCAGCTCCAGACATGGTGCTCTTCTGTCCTCTGCTCTGGTCATCCCTGCCGAAACCCCATATCCCCATCATTTTAGTCCTGCTTAAAAAAATATTGTTCTGATTGGTCCTGCAGGGTTTCCTTATCATGACATACCCCAAATTGTCCTTTTTTGATGTGTGTTTTGCAGGTGTTATCTCTTGTCATAATGTTTAGTGTTTTTGTAAAAAGTGTAATTAAAGACAAACTTTGATATGAAAGTGAATCCATTTGGTTTGTTTATTTCCTCTTAAGCCACTAGTACAGGTTATCTGAAAGGTTCCAAAGTCATGATACTTATAAGCACTGTACTGTTGCCATACAAAACAGGATTTACTTCAAACTCGTACTTTGTGAGTGAACATCACACAGTATTCTCTGAGCTATAAATAAAATGATAAATAATGTTATTGGGACCCCTAAACCTTTACCGGTATCCATTTACAAACCAAGACCTTCCTCAATCTACTCTAAAACAAAAGAAACAGAAGACATCATGTATTAATGAAGAGGCATTATACAGATAAAACGTTGATGCTATAGTGCCTAAAAGTCAGTTCTAACTCCAACTGTTGGCTTTTTCTACAGCTTTAAACAGGCACAAATGAGGGAGAACAATAATGAGAATCATGACAAAAACAGCAGAAATATGCTCACACAGCATTAACACATAACTTGGCATAAAGTGCTCTGCCAGGCCCTAAAATACACACATATTAACCTCCTTAGCATTGGAATTTAACATTCTACTATGGTACTATTGCACATGATGCCATAAAGCATTGTCTGGAAGAATTACCAATGATAAAGAGAAAATAGTATATTAATCTACATGAGCTATATTTATGGACCTCCTTGTATCAAATTCAATGCAATGTTTTGCCGGAGATCAGTAGTTTCACAAAATCTCTTTTTCTAGCCTTAGTTATAACAATTACAAACATTCAGGACTGCCTGTCATATCTTGCGTCGTTACACAACATGAGAAAGTGAAGTGATTCAACATGGATACCGTAATGGTTACCAATAAACTTGATGGACAAGACTACGTTTTTCCTACCTAGTGGTTACTACTATAAATCTCTTAGCATGTTGCATGTAGATATAAACAGAGCTAGAACAGATCTTAAATGCTGCATTGTTTGATCTCTGAGTAATGAAACCAAGGGACACGGTGCTCTTTATCTCACTCTCTCTAAAAAGTTAGCTTTTTAGACATTTCCTGGTAATTTTCCTTACCATCAGCTCATTGTGGTTTTGGAAATAAAACTGGCCAAGTGAGAATCACACCAGGGGTCTGAGGTTATGGCAGTCTGAACTGACATGCAGAGCAGCTTGTGGGGAGAGAAGCCATTTCAGAAACAGAGCAGGAGGTGAGGCTTGAAATCTGTCAGAACGGCTCATGCTGTCTGGTGCCTTATGAGGAAACCCTATAGAGATGCTGTGGACCGTAGCCCTTTACACGAGACAGAAGAAGAAGCTGGGTATCCATCCAACCTTTTAATGCAAATTTGTACTATTCAAATAGGAAATCCTGAGTGGAACATCTGAAATTCGCATAAAATCTCCATGAAAAAGAAATCGATTCTCTGTTCACACCTCCCTTGATCAGAAGAGTGTCCAACACAGTGGAAAGAAATGTGCACAGTCTTGCATTTCTTTTAGCTGAGTTGTCATAAATGCTAAACTATGCAAATGTTGGAGGGAAACCCAGCTACTGACCTCCTCATTGATGACTGATGGTTGTCCAGCTGCACTGAATGTTACAGTGATTTTAAGAGTAGTTCTCATGATTTTTGTCACCTGCCTCAATCTTCCTGGCTGCAGGCCCCAGTTCCACCTTGCAAACACGCTGAGCAAACTTTAGCGAGCAGAGAGTCTCACCAACATTGCTCTCAAGAGAGGAGACCTGATGAAGACAACAGCAGGAGTTAGCCTATAAATAAAGCTGTACATTTGTTAATATATAACATTTAACCTACTTTTAGATTACTGGACAATGACAATATACAATACATATCAACATGTAATATGACACTTTCCTCTTGTGAGTAAACAAGCAAGTAAACAACAGAGAGGAAGCATGGCTATATGTCACACATAAAGCAAAGACACTGTTGTGTTGTGTTGTGCACTTTGTGGGCACCAGAATGATACCATTGCATTCCAGCCAAGTATGCCTGAGCCCCTTGTGAGTGCCACTATTATCACTGATGAGTACAAGAGAATTAAAAAACCTGCCTGCTCCAAACCATGTAAAAACAAGGGCATAAGTGTCTGTAAGTACCTGCACAACCATGGCAGTCTTGTTTCCCTTGCCAAGGGAGTCCTGCAGCAGGTAGGTGAGTTTGGAGTTCCTGAAGGGAATGTGCGTGGACCGGCCCCTCAGGGCCTGGATGACGTCGCCCAGGGACAGCAGGGAGCGGTTGATGTTCTGGGCCTCCTTCAGCCTCTCGCCCTCTGCTCCTGACTTCCACACGCGCTCGGACCCGGCCAGATCCACCAGATTCAGCTTGCCTGGGAAGGAAGTAATGACTTCACTAAGGACATCAGGGACATCACTAGACAAGTCACAAAATTGTCCCAGTGAGTTTGGATCTGACTGCGTTCATTCTCCCTGTAGTGACCTGACAGTATAGTGTGTGCGAGGCTTGGGCAGAGATTGTGTGGTTGTTTTGGTGTATGTGTGCTACTGACCTGTTGTCTTAGTGCCAGTGGCCAGGTCTATGCCCTGCACTGTAATCATGAGTAGAGCATGAGAGCGCGAGCTGTGCTGGTTCATCTGAGTGCCAAATGTGATCCGATTGCGGCGGGCCATGGCAAGAATCTGGACAAGACATTGAAGGGTGAGGTATATCAGTGCTTTTCTTACTAATACAAAACAAAAGAGTCAGTCACAGTAAATATGATAAAGTATAATGTCATGATACGATGTTGCAGATGATGTATACAGCATTTACCTTTTAACATCAATATCATATCTTATCTTGCCAATCAATCAGGTGAATACCGTAGACAATGACAGTCAAGAGGACGATGCCATAAAGGCAACCAAACTTTTACAATGAAATATATATTTCAATAGAAGAAGTTTGTCCAGGGTAAAATATTCTGTCTAAACATAACAAACTTAAACTGCTGCAGTTAATCCCTGAATCAAATTTTGAAATGTAAGGCAGGAGGCAGAAGTGACTGACCTTCTTAATGTGCTGAAAGCTTTTGACCTCAATGACCCTGAGGCCAGGGACATGCAGCTGACCAGACCCATCAGGGTTCATCTTAATGTCCAGCTTCTCTCCATCCTTACATAGCAGGTCTCTGAAGAACACAGAAATTAATATATAGTCAACTTTGAAAGAAGTTGAAGAAACTAATCCTACCGTTCGTTTATATGGTGGATCAGCTTCTGCTAAATAAAATAACTACATAAATGTGTAAACAGATCTGACAGACGTTATGAAGGATGCATAAAGGCATCATGAAGAGAGATTTCTGTGAGATGATACCTGAGGACCTCGTTGTAGATCTCCACAGAGGTGACGCTGACTGTGTACTCCCACATGTCCTTCCTCTCCTCAATCTCATTGAAAAGGTGTTTCAGAGCTCGCTGGTTGATACCAGGGTTCTCTGAATTGCCCTAAGGGGCAAAAAAAAAAGGATGATGTCAGCAGATGAAAGTATAATGTCATCCCAAATGTAAATCTGATCAAAGTCAGGTGGTGTTCGGTGATATGAAATGAGAGCTCCCTACCACTAAAACTAAACTGCTTTTGGGGATAATAATTGAAAAACACTTAAATATAACACTTGAAAAACAAAAAATGTCACCATTGTGCCTCTACCTCCATAGTATAGGTTTTTCCTGATCCAGTCTGACCGTACGCAAAGATACAGACATGATATCCATCAATGCAGGATGTCACAAGGGGCTCGATCTCCTGAAACACCTGAAAACCAAGATCATTCCTCTTTAATTCACTGAAGCTGGAAATGTGCTCAATTGTAAATGTGATCAGTTTGAGATACTGTTCTACAGCTGTTAGAATGACGTTTGAATGGCCATCACCTCCTCTTGAGTTGCCTGAGGATGGAACGCTTTATCCAGCTCAAATATGCGGCCTTTCCCCTTGTTCATCACTGTGAGGGCTGACTCGTTGTGGGGATCCGTGGTGACCACCACAGCCTGGCCCTCCTCACGCTGGTCCTCCTTCAGAACAGGCTTCACACGACACAACACACGGATGTTTCCTGGCAACACAGCAGTTTCCAGAGTTCACCAGGATCAAACCAGAGCCCACAGGCTACTGCCTCATTTGATGTCTCAGCATTTGATGAGTCAAGAGAATGGGACACTCATACGTAACAGTGACAAAAAACACGAACAGACAAACAGTAAGAAAATGAATGAATAATAGAACTAGCTATAACTAGAAGTGTCTCTTTCCAATTGGTACCTTTCAGCTCCACAAGCTGCTCATGGTACTTCCTGCGCAGAGCAACCTCCTTCCTGTACTTCTCCAGCAGGTCTTTGTTGGCCTCAGACATCTCACTGATGGCTGTTGTCATCTGCATTGGTCAGAGAACACACACGCACACGCACATGCACACGCACACGCACACGCACACGCACACACACGCACAAACATACAAACACAGTTACAAGTGTTATTAGTTTTTAAATGCGTATATGCGTTGGCACATCAACCCACATACAAGTGACAAATCAAATAACAGTGGGAGACAAATAATGGATCTTTGTCCTCAGGAAGAGCGGAGTAAACTGGAAGAGGCCTCACCTGTTTCTTGGCATCTTTTATGGCGGCTCCATAGAAATCAGAGAAGTTGCGAACCTGAGTCCTCAGGCTGGCATAGTCTGTCTTCATGGAGCGTAGAGTAGGAGGAAGGGCACTTAGACGGCTCTGCAGGGCTGAAGTACACACAGTCAAGCACACACACACGCACGCACGCACGCACGCACGAACGCACACACGCACACACACACACACACACACACACACACACACACACATACACACAATTAAAACACGTACACACCATAATTAAAAGTACACCATACTGTAAGGGTGTAAAAATATCTAAGTGGAGGTTGCTAAACAATGTGACAATTACTCCAATTGTTCAACATCATAACTAAACAAGATCTTAAACACTCCTGTCAGAATAAACCCAAAAGTCCTGTTCTCAGACCAGCCTCTTTAGCCCATTAGGTGTGATCCCAGGCATGGACTGCTGATCAAGTAGGATAAAGGTTGGTTGGTACTCACTGATGAATGGCTGAGTAGGTAGGAAAAAGGCTGTCTGGTACTCACTGTTGAACTGGTGCTGCAGGTTCTCCTCAGAGCAGTTGGCAGCAGCTTTAACGGCCTCCTCCTTCCTCTCCTCGAGGTGGCCAATCACCTTCAGGAGCTCCTCTCGGAGGGCGTTAATCTCCCGCTCATATGCTGCGATCTGTACACAACCTCACAAATTTAACTCAAGCACAAGCAACATTCACTCAGCACCCACTGGCACAAGCCCAACACTAACATATTAACACTCACCTTCCCTAAAGGGGACCTACAGCAGTCCACTACATCAACTCCGTCAATTGATGTACAATTAAAGAAATTCAAACTAAAAGAGTTTGTTTGACTGGTAACTTGCTGACTTGATTGTTTGATTGATGGATTGATTGATTGATTACCTTATGTTGCAAATTGCAGCTGACTTCATCGGAGCGTCTGATGTGCTCCTCCAGCTGCTTACACCGTTCGTTCTGATTGGACAGCTTCTTTGTCAGTCTTTCATTCTTCTGCCTGGTTTCAGCCAACTGCCTCAGAGCTGACGGAGACTCCACCTCCACAGTCTGAGTAACATACTGCACAAAGAAAGATGAAAGATTGATGTGTACACTACGTTTTCTATTCAACATGGCAGCATCCAATGTATGCGTCCATCCCAGTGCATTTAAACAGCCTTCTTTTCCATGTAATGATCCTGCTGTTTTGGCTTCTCTCTTCTCCTCTTTTCCCACCTTCTTCATTCCACCTCTTTCAACTCTTCTCCTCTGCTCTCCTTCTGCTCCTCTCCTTATCCACTCTCTCCTCTCCTCTACTCTCCCGTCTTTATCTCCTCTCCTTTCCCCTCCGCTCGTCTCCTCTTCTGCTGCTCCTACCTTGACCAGTGGCTCCTTGGTGCGCTCCTTGTCCAGCTCCAGCTGCAGCTCCTTCAGCCTCTCGTCGCGCCTCCTCACGTCCTCTCCCCTCCTCCACTCGGACTGCTCGCTCTGTCGCTCCAGACACGAGAGCTGCTCGGCGCGCTGCTGCAGGGTACTCTCCAGCTGCAGGACTCGGCTGCGCAGGTTCTCGTTCTCCTGATACACACACACGCCACAGTGTGATGGGTGATGGATTGGAAATGCAAAGGAGATGTTCGGATGCCCTACTCACCATATTAACATACAGTATATGCCCTTGTGTTTTAGGTCAGAGGTAACAGTGGTGTGTGCATTATGGTGAAGGTTAGAAATAGTCAAGTGTTACTGCAGAGGGCGATCCCCATGAATGATTCAATATGTAGTTTGCTGTGATCCATTAAGAAAACAGAACAATAATTAACTAAGAAAGTCCATGCATTTAGTTTTTTTATCCAGGGACGCATGATCAAGAATGCTGAGATAATATATTTTCATTGTGCCTTTAAAATGATGTAATTGTATTTGTAATTGTAATTGTCATTTAATTTCTTCATAAACAAAAGGTCCTTCTAGCTTACTGCCCTGTCTACAGAGGTTAGGATTAGGGCACCTTCATGAGCCCAGAGCTGGACTGATTGGGGATGACAGACAGCTGCTGCAGGAGACCCTGTGTGACGCTCAGGCTGTGCTTCAGAGTCTCGTTCTCCGCCGACAGACACAGCACGCGCTTCTCTGAGTCCGTCGCCCCCTGAGGACACACAGCACCGGAGACATCAGACTGGCCTGAATACTGAGAGGCCACACTCTCTCCAGCAGCAATAACTACAGAGTCTATAACATCATACATTATATACATGATCCTTCCTTTAAAATGTTCCACCTCTTTTAATTGTAAGCATTAACAATCTCTTGACAGGATTGTGCTGAGATTGGTATTAAAAAAGTAAATCACATCTTTGGTCAGTAAAGATTTCTAGATTTAGCTGTGCCTCATTTCAAGTCTCTTTTGGCAAGCTGAGAAGTGAGGGCAGCAGAATGTAAAAAAAAAGCCCTGTCTCTGAGAAGCTGTCTCAGCAGGGGGAAAGATTTGGAGTGCTGCTCACAGATGCAGTTCTCAAGCGATTCAGCTCCTCCTCCCGCTCCTCTATGCAGCTCTTCAGCTCATCAATCTAAAGCAGGGGGAGGCAAGGCAAGAGGAGTGGAGGTCAGAAAACAAGGGTTAGGGACCTGCTTGTGTTATTACAGTAAAGACAGAATGGACAAAAAAGACAGACATGGTAAAGAAGAATGTTAAAATGAGAAAGCGATTTAAAAGAGATGAAATACACAGAGAGAGATTAGACATACGAGATGGAGGGAAAGTGAAAGAAAGAGAGAAACAAAAGAAAACAAAGTGCCAGATGGAGATTGAGAAGTAAAAGAGGGAGTGGTAGTGACCTGCTGCTGGAAGGCCTGGACTTTAGTGTGGCGGTCGAGCTCCTTCTGCTCCAGCTGGGTGTGCAGCAGCCTCAGCTCCCCCCTCAGCTGGCTCCGCTCGCCCTGCAGCCCACACAGAGACTCCACCAGCGTGTGCAGGCCAGCCTTCCCTCCGCAGGCCTCCACACTCCCACCTGCAACAGCACCATCATCACAAGAGCGTCACAAATGGCCACCACCATTATCATCACCATTACCAACGTGTCATTATCATTATCATCATCATCATCATCATCATCATCATCATCATCATCATCATCCCAATTGGCATCTTCATGCTGCCAATCATCACCAACATCTCTACAGCTTGTCATCCTGTAAATCAGTATAGTGGAAAGTATAGATGTTGCAGGACCATCACACTAATGAAGGCTGTAAATCAGCAATTTAGTTTTTTCCTGTCATAGTTTTCATGGAGTGATACATATCTTTTCATGTTATATTTCCTATATTTCCTATATTATATTTCCTGTATTCCTTGCTTATATTTCATATTATATGGTGTCTTCTGACTGGACATGACCTGAAAAGAACTCCTGCTTCAGTCACGACTCATCTCAGTGACAGATTCATGCTCATCACATTTTAATAAATGTAAACTTTCTGCAAGCTAATCTCTTGCTTTAGGTTAAAATGTATAATGCATGATACTGGCTGCTAGCCCACACCAGCACACGGCAGTCACTTTAGGGCACTTACATCTCTTCCAAACATTTACTCACCTTCAGCCAGCTTAAGCCAGGCAAGACCGAACATGTGCCCGTTAACATTTTAATCAGTTTCCCACTTTAATTATTCACAAGGAAAGTTAGTGTAGGCCGTCTTCCTCAGAGCTTGTAACATTACTCAGTGAATCAGGCCAAGTCTGAGTGTGCTGTGTCAGAGTGATAAACCTCAGGATTGGATGGGAGGGAATAAGGGGTGGGGGGACAATGGAAGCAAAGTGGAAGAAGGGGACTGAGCATTCTCAGAAAGTTGTTTCAGCACAAACATGAGGCGAGGAAGCGTGTTCGAGGAATAGCCACTCGGTAGATGCCCAGCTTTGACCCATTAAGGCTGTCTGAGAGCCAACTTAGAGCAGTACCAAAGAGAACCTATTCACTGTGTGCAGAACCATAGAGAAAAATGTGTAGAATTTAAAAGAAGAACATTCTGAGCACCTTCAGGTGTCCCTCTCAGTTTCCATGTTGACATTTGTTCCCTCTAATTGTGTTTTTCTTAGCCCAAGACATACTTTTTCAGGTCCAGGGCAAAACAACACTCATTTTTTCTCTCAACAATGACATGACTTTACAATGACACATCTTTATAAAGCACCTCATTTCAATAAAGCACTCTCTTTCAATACACACAACAACAGGCACCGTCTGTCAGATAGCCTAAGGCACTGGAGAAAGCTTACAACTTCTGACAAATTTAAGGGGCATTTCAAGGGAAGTTTATTTACAGAAGATCCATTTACACTATGTGATAAAAGCTTATGGACATTGTAAGCTTTTACTCCAGCATGTCTGTACAATAGTATGAGCAGAGTAAGCAGTGACCATCTTAGCCTCCACCTCCACCTCCACCTCAACCTCCACCTCTCTCTCTCTCTCTCTCTCTCCTTCCCTCTCTACCTAATATTCACCAGGAAGCACTTTCAGCTATTTATATCACAACACGGGTGCACGTGAACGCTAGCATGTGACGATGCTTGTAAGTGCACTTGCTGTTGGGAAATGCAGCACTCACACAGATGTTTAATTCATGTCCTAAAGCTACTGAGTCACTGATCAAGTGCCACACCACCCTGCCTGCTTCACACACACGTATACCCACACACACGTATACACACACACGCACACGCACACGCACACGCACACGCACACGCACACGCACACACACACACACACACACACACACACACACACACACACACACACACACACACACACACACACACACACACACACACCATTCACACAAACACACGAACACTGACACACACACACTTCTGTTCACTGAGCAGACCTGGCAGAATATAGTTTTTTTTTTTTCCTGAGCAGCATGTGATACACTGCCCAAGTTCTTCTACTCCAGAAACCCATTACCTACCTGACATACCGTATATACATAAAAACATTTATCATCTCTCATACGTCACTTCACTAGGATTCATCTGCCTACTGAGGTTAAGCAGCCTATTATAATAACTTAGGCAGGTTCAGGGTGAGTTTACAAAAGAAACAAATCTATTCAGGAAAATTAATCAAAATACCCAATCCAAGGTTTGATAGGAATGACTGATATCTCAAGATATATCTATCTGTCCACTGATGACCATTCTGTCTGATGGGGACAGACCTCCACAGAGAGATGACGTCAGCGGGAGCTTTCAGATTAGACCAGAAACAGCTGCCCTAAGGGTTGGTTGTCATGTCCAATTTTGCCTGAGACTGTGAAAACAACTTCACTGATTGAATCAAAGAGCAATCACTTTCTTGGCCGCACATCCTGCTCTATGTTTTTGGTTGGTTTTGAACAAACAACTCCAGCAGACGCTGACCTGGCCTTTGATGCTCTTCCAGCATCAGACTCTTAAATCTTTCTGAATTAATGATGTCTCTTCTGACAAAATCCTGCATCAGAGGGAGGACTGTCTGCACATCCTGATCCTCAAGACACAAGGCACCCGTTGCTCTTATTGATGCTGTGTTAAAAAACTCACTGATATCTAGACAGCACCCAAACTGAATAAAAGTCACTGCTGACATTTATACTCAGTAGGGCAAACACATTCACCCTTCAAACTACAAATGGTTCAGGAACTATAAAAATCAGTTGATAGATCATTTTATGTCAGAGAAGTGATGGTTTCAACTTCTTCAAATTAAATGAAAATGGAGGCACCACAACTTGCCACCACTAGCCTATAATTGGAGCCTGCACAAGTTTGAGCACACAATGTCATTTTTGGGATTTCTTTTTCAGCTCTCTACCTCTCTCCGCACCCACCCCCACGCCCTCCCACCCTCTCCCCTGCTCCTCCTACCTTCCCCAGTGGGCGTATGCTGCTGGCTGATGACCTCCTCCAGGCTGCTGATGATGCTCTTCTTGTCGTGCAGGCGCTGGCGGTAGTGTGTGCGCAGGGCCTTCATGTGCCTGCGGTGCTGAACGCGGTGCCTGCGCAGCTGCAGCCGGTACTGCTCCGCCTGCTGCTGCAGCTGCTGCAGGTGCGAATACTGCTCCAGGAAGCTGAGCAGGTGGGACATCACCGACACCAGAGGAGACTCGCTCACCTGTACAGTGGCAGGGGTCAATATTGGAGCTTCAAAATGTCCAGATGTGTTAAAGAATAAGATATAGCAATGTGATGATAGGGGATGATTGTAGAATTGTTGAATCATCAAATAAAGTAATACAAGCCTCTGGAAGGAAGCACAGGAATTAGAGGCACCTACGCCAAACAATAAGTAACTAGTAGGCAGAGGGGAAGACTGCTATAAGTTCACACACTATTTATATAGTGAAAATGAAATGACTCATGAATATATGACCTGTGGCAGTGGGAGGTAGATTGGTTGAGCTCTGTTCTACCTTTTCTCCGACGTCAAGTTGTACGGTGGAGGTTTTTCTCTTCTCTGCCTCCTGCTTGAATGATAAGAATGCAGCCAAAGGGGTTTTGGCAGGCATCGCCAGCTCCTCATCACGAACATCGTCCTCCTCGCTGAGGGAGAGGCCATCACTGTCACTGCTACTGCCTGCAAGACAACCAGCTGTGACGTTCTGTGGTGGAACTTGAGGAAAGGTGTTTGAATTCAGGCACATACTAACATACAGCAAGTTTCTCTTTTCTTAACTGATTCATATAGCAAGATAAACCTAATTCATACAATTTTAAAACACTCAGAACTACAATAACAGGAAACACACTTACTGGACTCATTCAGTCTGGACCAACCCCTTTTCCCCATTCTGGGGGTGTGGCCTCCTCTCCTCCTGCTCCCTGTTTCCATGGAAACATGGTGAGGTTCATACTGTGAGGGAGAGAGACAGAGAGAGAGAGAGAGAGAGAGAGAGAGAGAGAGAGAGAGAACAAGTACGTGACAGGATTTTTTCCCACGTTAAACCATGACATCCATCATGATCCCTGCAGCGTGTGGAGCAGCGGTTTCACCTTCATTAGGAGCTGCTGAGCTGCATCCCTACACTGAGATGGAGGCGGTTGTGTTTGGGAGAGGGGGTGTAGACTTACCTTTGGGGAGTATCCACATGCCCCCTCCAGTGCCTCCTCATCCTCCTCCTCTTTCTTGAAGACTGAATAGAAGATGTAGACGAGCAGCGAGTAGAAAGCGTACATCTTTACTAAGGGTCTGAGAGTGTTGGGGGAATGTCCCTCACTCACACAGAGCTGCCTGTCACAAACAAGAAGACGCTCACTCAGCAACCAATAGTGAGACTAACAACACCATAACGCTATTCCATTGTGATGCAGGACTACACAGTACATGAAAACAGAGACACATGTATGTATGGCTGCACACAACAATACACACCGCCCCTCCCACACACACATGCACAGACATACACCTATAGATACACAGACACAAGCATATGTATAGAAAAAAAGATTCACACCTGCATGATACATGTCACATTCTGTTTCATTTCCATAGTTAGACACATACACATACATGAGCATACGCATAGTGCTCGTGACAAAATCCATCATGCTAACCATTCCCGCAATAATCCCAGTTATGCTGATGACTTTAAAGGATTCCACCAGTGACACTATTTACAGTCTTAACAGTCTTTTCCCTAGATCTCTGCCTAAATAAAAACAATAATATAATATATTCTCTCTGTCATCCTCTGTCTGCTTACCTGCAGCTCTTTGTCCTGTTCTTCCTTCTCCGCAGGTGAAAATCACCTCTCGTTCTCTCTCATGTCAGCGCTTATCTTCAACTCCATCTCAGCCCCTCTTATCTGTCTCCATCCCTCCGTCCCCTTGGAGACCTAGCAGCCCTCACATCCTCTGTGCCCCTGCCAGCCGTTAGTGCTCCTGCTGCTGCTGCTGCTGTTGCGAACGAGGCGCTGACTCCTGCACTCCTCCTCCTCCTTTTGCTGCCCCTCCCCCTCTCCCTCCCTCCCTTTCCCTCTCCCCCCTCCTTCTCCCTCTCCCTCATTCTCCTCTCCATCCAGCTCTCAGGCGGTGTGCTGCAGTGAGCATGCTCGGTGAGCGGTGTTGTCTCAGGAGCTGTGGAGTGGGGCTGAGGGTGACGGATGAGGTGAGAGCTGGCAGGGGTGATATGGATCTGGGAGTGGTGCTTCCTCTAAAGAAAGATTTTAAGTCCTTGGAGGATTGAGTATATTGCAGCCATTCTGCAGAAATAGAGGGTCATTGAACTGCTTTCAAGGACCTTTCTAAAGACATAAGCAACACTTTCATACAAAAATCAGGGTGATTTCTTCAGACGTTTTACGATCTACCCTTGAATTCACTCTCATAGCTCTTTCTAATGACCAAAAATAGTAAATAACTATTTCTCAGTAGCTCATATGTAGAAATAAGTCTCTCCTGCATGCAAAGCCTAAAGTTCATATCGAGCAAAAGATGTTTTAGGCTTTTAGGTAGTTGGTGCTGACTAGATGTAGAAGAGTTCCTCCAGGGTTACATTTTATTTACAGTGTCTGTTTTGATCAAGCAACCTCCCTGTCACAAGCAATGAATTTACACAACAGGCCTCCGCTGGTCTTTTTCTGGAAAATACCCTATACTGGAACTGGCTGGATCCATTTAATGAATAACCTAAATACTTTGGTATCCCCTGGCAGACTTCCATCTCTGGATAAAGAAATCTTGAAATTCTAACATGAAAATCTTGTGCATAGCTAGAGAGCAAGCCCACCCCCAACCCGTCCTGAAAGATGTCAGTCTACAGCTATGTATCTTATCATCTTATTAACTGAGGTATTGATATAATCATCAGCCACATTCCCCAGGCTTCAGTATTTCATTTTCTCATAAAAAGCATTCATCTTCTAACTGTTGTGCATGCCAGAGTGGCAAAGTGATGTGGATTGCATTTTTTTTTATCAAATCACTGTTTGAAATGCTGGCAAGTCCTCTGCACACTACTATACTATCGGTTATAAAGTGATGAAGCAGCAGATGAGAGAAAAGCTTGATTCAGAACGAGCTGGGTGTAATGTACAATATAAGTCACCTTTAGTAGCCGGAGTGTCTGAGTGGTGATGCATGGTAAGATCAAATGAATCCATGCACCTAATGAGATGAGTAATACACTATATTAGTTCAAATTTAAAGCACTTTCTTTTATAGTCAGGAATTGAATATGTGCATATGAAAGTGAAAGTCCTCTCTATGGCAGAGGTGGTGTAGACACACACACTCTGAAATTAACCTCTGCATTTAACCCATCCAGGGAAGTGACACACACACACACAGTGAAGTGAAGTAACACTAACCCGGAGCAGCGGGCTGCCATTGGCGGAGCCCGGGGAGCAGTGACCGGGGTTAGGTGCCTTGCTCAAGGGCACTTCAGCCGTGGATGTGGGCATGGGAGAGCAGTAGTCTACCACTCCCCCCGCCCACATTTTTCCTACTGGTCAGGGATCGAACCGGCCACCCTATGGTTTCCAGCCTGAAACCCTAACCAGTAGGCCACGGCTGCCCCCTATGCAACTATATGCTCCTTTTCTATAAAGCAAACAGATTTAATGTACATAGTTTTAATCTTTCAATATCTTATGCTCAGTGTTATTTCAAGAATCTGTTATTTATCTATCTATCTATCTATCTATCTATCTATCTATCTATCGATCTATCTATCTATCTATCAAGTGTATGTGCAGACCTCTGGTATGAAATGGATGTAATACCATACTTTTATCAACAGATGGCAGTGGATACTCCATGCGAAAGATAAAATCCAACAAAAACATGCAGCTGATCCCAAACCAACATTCAAAATGATGCTAGGACACCAACAAAGAAAATCCAGCTAAATATGGAGAAATATCTTTAAAATAAATGTGATATGTGAAAATAGATTTGTTATGTTGAAGATGCATTTCACTCCTTGATTTAAAATGAACCCATAACCATGTGTATGACGAAGAGCATTCCATGTTAAAGGCACCCAGTGCAACTTTATAGGCTTGAGACTCGAAAAATAAACATTCAATTTCTGCTGTATGTCTTTTTTACACGTAGTAAGTTTCAATAACTCCATACCATTACATATCGACATTCAAGGAGCAAAGATGAGACGTCGTTGTGTGGTGAGAACTGATAGAAAATCGTACACAACAACAATCGCCGGTGGGGAGAGGCAATTTTCAATTGACTGGAATCCTGCTTTATTTATTGGTGGCACCAATAAATAAAGATTTGGGGGGGAAATGGCGGCGATTGTTGTTGTTTACGATTTTCTATCAGTTCTCACCACACAACGACGTCTCATCTTTGCTCTTTGAATGTCGATATGTAATGGTATGGAGTTATTGAAACTTACTACGTGTGAAAAAGACTAGAAATTGAATGTTTATTTTTAAGCCTCGAAAGTTGCACTGGGTGCCTTTAATGGCAAACAAGTAAAATATAGCAGTATACTTACATTTAAATATGCACTATATGTTATTTCAATTTTACACCTCTAGGTGGACTACAACTGTTTTATGGATTTAGGTGAGGAACTCATAAATGAAAACACTCCACAATATAATCTATCTATCTAACACTCACTACACACTACACAGAGTTATCACAGATGAGTCTGCATATGTATGGTCAGGTGAAGTACGTTCTTGAATGATTTTGGCTTGACCTATATTTTGAATGAAGACGGAAGAAAACCACCTGTCGGGGTTAAGTTGACAGCTGGCCCGTCTTGTTTCCAGTGCTAAGGTGATTAGTCTGCTTTTGGTTATCTACTGTTTGTCTACCTGGTAGATAGAGGTCAGAAAAGTCACATATGTAAGCTAAACAGTTAAAGTGTAAAAAAAAAAATCGTTCATAATGACCTCAGTATTCTGCTCTGTGCTATTTGCAGTCTCTACTGTAAGTTAGGCTTTGCTGGTACTACTGTTCTAAATCTGCAGTTATTAGGTAATGTCCATCTGTAGTGGATTATATTATCTGTTTGTCAAAACAGAGGGAGGACCATGGAAGTATTAGCGGTTGAGTGACAAAGACTCAGACCGCTGACTGACACAGATTACTAGCCAACAACATGACGACGTTCTGCAGAGGATGCAGCATTACCAGGCTTTGATATTTTGAACTTAACACGACTTAACAAGACTGTCTTTCAACATTTTATGGTAAAAAAAAGCAGATGTGTGCTCTAGTGACCTTTGACCCAGACGCACTGAACCAAGCATCTGAAGCTAAGGCTACGTATGTGTCCAATATATAAAGAGATAAAGAGTCTGTATAAAGTCACAATAATTTGCCACTGCTTTGAAGTTTGAATGAACAAATTTCGTTGTGTATCTAATGCTTAATGACAAATAAAGTCTATTCTATTCGAATAGTACAAAATACCCGGCCTAATTTATACCTTAAAAAGCCAAAACAAAATGGAAAGTTAAAGGTCACTTGTGATGTCATATAATGTGTTACCACTGATGTTATTCTGTTTATTACATCATTAACAGCTCTACCTGGGAAACGTAAATCTATTCATTTCTTGCCAGTACAGTGTGCTGCTAGCTACCAACTAGTTGTCCTGTTAGTAGCCAGCCCATTTTTCCATCATGTCAAAGACAAAACTTTCCTCGCCCCGAAGGGTAGGTTTGATTTTTCGAGAAATAATGTTTAAAATGGGATGTTAACACTCACAAGCTGACAGTAAGGTGACAGATGATGTAAGCTGACAGATGATGGAATGTCGCAAAATGTAAATAACATCCTCTCGCAAACGTGTCAATGTTTTGTATTAGCATGAACACTAACGTAAACCTCAGCTAGTTTCTTTAGTGCACTAACCAAGGGTATGTGTGACCAGCAAGGGCATGTTTAAAGTAAGATTATTGTAGTTCACAGTATGCATATGTGAAATAATGTGATTTAATATATGAATAAAACTCAATGCAATAATGCAATGCTTCATTAACAGACATCACCTTTGGTGGAACTGGATGAAGTAGTTCCAGAGGTTGACGTTGATGTTGAAAAATCACTGGCAGTAAGTGACTCTTTGAAAAAAGTATGTAGAAGATAATCTTCTGATTGTGTCAGACAATCTTTCTCTAAAAACTCAGCTAACGTATCATGACAAATATATAATATGTAGGTCTATTGTTTTATATAACATGTTTATATTTATGGGCATTCATCTAGTGTGTTTTTCACAGGACCTGAGGCTGTTTGATGATCTGCCCTCCAGGAAAACGGCAAGTGGGACCGTAGAGTTTTTAGGGCATGTCATGTTTATCTTTGACCAGTCTGGTTGACTAGAGAAATTTGTCAACAAAACGTAAAATGTAGAGAGTGTCCTCTCTGTGTTTGTGAGTACTGCAGACTACTACAGAGGCACATGTGTCTTATGTAGTGAGACTACAGTGATTTCCTGCAGTACTGTAGGGATTGATTATGGAAATGTGGTTTCCACCCAGTATGATATTTAAATACATTGTGAACTGCAATATGACTGTACATATTTGTAGTGGTTTCGAGTCATGAAAAAGTTTAAATGTGAGCTGTTGTGCAATCTCCATGGTACAGCACAAGCCATGCAATATCTCCGGTACATGAGATAACCATAGATGTGGACATCTGCAAAGAATAGTTCATAAACAAGCCAAATACTTTACCTGAAAGCCATCTTGAGGCAGTTTCACATTAGACATGTGAGTCAGCAGTGATTTACAGTCCAGACTGGCCAGCAGACCTGAGGAGGCCAGGAGACAGATTGCACAGCCACACTGATCCTTGCGGATTACCATCCGTTCCCCTGCAAGACTATGCTAAACATTAGGAATGGCCATAGAACCTAAAGTTGTGACGTTAGGAAGTCAACTGCCAAAAGGGCCTGGCTCTGTTTGATGAGAGCGTGCGTCAGGTCCTTCACTTGAGGAGATTAGCACCCCAGGACAATGACACGCCCACATGCCATTTATGATAGCTTACGGATGCTTATATGCTGGAGAGGTCATAGCCTAATTTAAAGAGCTTTGCCTGCTGGATCCAGGAATCCACATAATATGTAGTCTGGATGTTTCAGATCTTTCTTTAAAGGACACTGCTCAGACATGTTTTATTTAGAGTTGCTGGTGTTCATATTCAGTGTCAAGCTCACATCTCCCTCTGATTAGACTGAGTAGATCTTAGAGTTATCAAGTAGCAATCCTCTCTGTGTTTAAGAATATAAAATTCTTATATATTGTTCAATAGATATATCTTATTGTATATCTAAGTCAGTATTCAATCTCAGTAAGACATGCTTGTCAAAATTTCTAGTCAAAGTTAAAATGAGGCCTTGACCCACTCAGAGATCCATATTATAAATTCAAATTCCATGCTTTAGAATGTTCACCTGAACAAGAATAACTCAGATATTTTTTGCTATTTGATTTCAAATATGTGTTTTCAAACATCTACGGGTCACGTTAGACACCTACACTTGTTTACTGGGCCAACGTGGATATGTTTAGATGTTTACACGTGCAGCGTGCACAACCTTGAACAACTAATCCAATTTAGAGATCACTTCATCAAGAATTAGACTAGCCTCTGTATGTCAAACCTGTGAGGGAGGGGGCCGGCTTAGACACGTGCTAATCAGAGGACTATAAAGCCTTGAGCGCTCATTACATTCTCAGACTTCTAGCAATCAGAGCTGCAAAACACTGGGATCTATCAATTCAGAGCAACACTCATCCAAACCGACTGGCAAACATGGTCCTCGAGGATGAGTACGACTCAGTTTTTGACATTGAGGTCGCTGTAAGTCTGAAAACCACTCTACTCGTCTTATGTTAAATAGTCATATTCTTAAGCAGATTGGTTCATTGCTTTTGTTATAAGGCAGTTCGGCTTTTGACCAAGCATCAAAGATTTGTTTTGCTTCTTTAGATATATATGTGTTTAAGTAAATATATTCTTACATTATAAAAATCAGCAACATGTGAAATACTTATTAGGTAACATCTCAGTCCGTACTGATTGTACTATGAGTGTATCATAGATTTTGTGGTGCGAGGAGGTTTGCATGTATGACATTTGACTGGTGGGACATCAACACAGCGTGTATGAGAGTGTGTGGAGAATCATTTGACTGGAGGGACATCTAAGCAGCGTGTATGAGAGTGTGTGGAGAATAATTTGACTGGAGGGACATCTAAGCAGCTTGTATTAAAGTGTGTGGAGAATCATTTGACTGGAGGAACATCTAAGCAGCCTGTATGAGAGTGTGTGGAGAATAATTTGACTGGAGGGACATCTAAGCAGCTTGTTTTATAGTGTGTGGAGAATCATTTGACTGGAGGAACATCTAAGCAGCCTGTATGAGAGTGTGTGGAGATTAATGTGACTGGAGGGACATCTACGCAGCGTGTATGAGAGTGTGTGGTGATTTAATTGACTGGAGGGACATCTAAGCAGCGTGTATGAGAGTGTGTGGAGATAGCAGTGGGCTCATAGGTGTCTCTGTCCACAGGAGGAGGATGTGGACACTCCGTTTGGGAAGGTGCACTGCACCATTAAGGGCACTCCTAAGCCAAACAGACCAGTTATCTTCACCTTCCACGACATCGGACTCAACCGTAAGTTGCAAAGCTGCCGCTGAATCTTCACTCAGAAGCTTTGTTTTGCATCCTTAAATCCTCCCTGGAGTTCTGTGTTGTTTTGCGCCTCTTTGTGTATATATTTCAGTAGATGCGCACAATTGAACAAATCTCATAGATTTATTAATAAAAAATAAATAAATCATAAAAAAACTAAGCCAGTTTTTGAACAGGTTCTATGTGCCCAAGACTGACTTGCTTTTTCACTGTGGGATTATTACTTCTTTTTTTTCAGACATGACCTGCTTCAACCCCCTCTTCAACCATGAGGACATGATGGAGATTTCCAGACACTTTGCTGTGTTGCATGTTGATGCACCTGGGCAGCATGAGGGTGCCAGCAACCTTCCTACTGGGTGAGCTTCCACACATACACACACACTAGCTCCCAAGGAGCTGATCGGTGTCTGCCCGAGGGGGGTTACATCTGTTGTTGTAATCCAGCTTTATTGAGTCTGAGGTTGAGCGGCTTTAAGCAACAACACCTGGAAGGCCAAAGCATTAGGCTAATGCACAATTGAAATAGCCTGGGTTGGCTGAAGTTAGCAAGCCATTCGCTACTCTTTGGCACAATATTAGCCTGCTTAAAAGCTAGCATTCTTATCTAGTGCCTGATGACCACAGTCTGTCTCAAAAGAAGAATAAGCATGAGCAATGCAGGATATTAACTTGATTTTGTCTTGTTATACTGTAGGTTCACTTATCCTACCATGGACCAGCTGTCTGAGACTCTCCCCATTGTTCTCAAGCACTTTGGGTAGGTGACACAAATGCTTAGCATGTCTGCAAATTATAGCTTCTAGGTTCTTCATAAAGACAGTTTTCTGAAATAGCTTCTTCTGTCTGCAGCATAAAGAGTGTCATCGGCTTGTCACTCGGAGCAGGTGCCTACGTCATGGCCACCTTTGCTGTGAGTGTTCACTTTGTTAATTTATTCTGTGAAGGTGCTGCATGTAGCCACGATTAAACCAGGATTAAGGCTTTGCCTCATAGCACTGTGTCAAAACTGGCAGCTTAATCCTGTTTATTATGGGCAGGATTTAGGTGTCTGTGGAATGTTCTTAATTTGGCAAAGCAGTGGGATGCTGAATGTACTGATTTAGATGTGTTAAAGTGTGTCTTCATCTGCTTTGTACTGAGTGCACAGACCAAAGACGGTAGAGAATAATAACCTTGTCATTGGTAGTATGACAATTCAGTCAATGAATGAATGCTCTGTGCCCTCTGATTATAGCTGAACCACCCTGACCTGGTGGAGGGCCTGGTCCTGATCAACATCAACGCCCAGTCTGAAGGTTGGGTGGACTTGGCATCCCAAAAGGTGTGTAGTAGATGTGTGTTTGAAGGGTCACGTGTAGCATTGGCTGTGTTTTTGTTTTATGCTTAGCAAAAATGTGTAGTTGTCACACCCCTTACTTAGTTAGTGACCGTTGGTTTTTAGCTTTGTGGCTAAGCTTATGGTGACTCCCAGATTCTCATGCTCAGAAGATTAAGAATGAGTATGGTCTTAAAGTTCCTTTCATAAAGCCAGGAGTTTGATCAAAGACTGCAGAACATTGTGTCTAGGTGCCCCACTGAACTTTGCCTCATGTTCCCTACAGTTGACCGGCTTGGCACACGGTCTTCCTGACATGATCATCGCACATCTGTTCAGTAAGGTAAGGGAGTATGATTAACCACTATAACTGTGCATGTTATTGCAAATAATTCATATGCTTCTGTGAAATACTGCCATTGTGTTTAATATATACATTGTTTTACATGATGATTGCAGGAGGAAATCCAGAACAACCATGACCTTATTGCCACCTACCGCCACCACATCCTCCACGGTGTAAACCAGAACAACCTGCAGCTGTTTGTCAAGTCCTACAACAGGTAACACAAACACGCGTCTCTAAACCAGTCCCAGGGGGAAACAATAAACTTTTAATTTCACACACAAAATAAAGCCCTACAATATCTATCAATTGCCTCAGTTCTCAGTTCCACAGATACGCCTTTGATTAGTGGGGTTGTTATTGTCATTGGATAATCAGGTTTGTGAATGTCTGTCTTATGAACTGTCTCTGTGTTCATTTCAAGCCGGAGAGCCATGGACATTGAGAGGCCCGTTGAGGGAGGAAACGTCAATGCCAGGACTCTGAAGTAAGTATAAAAATATCCTGTCTGGTGGATTTTATTTCAAATGATGAGATCATTTTAATATCAGGCCAGGTGTTTTGACATGTTGTGTTACTGCTCTTCAGATGTTCTTCCCTTCTGGTGGTTGGAGATAGCTCTCCTGCTGTGGAAGTAGTGGTAAGTCTCAGAAGTGATAAATGTCTAAATGTCAACGGAAATATATTTGGTTTACACTAAGACCCAGTGTGAACCCGTGGTTTACACTAAAATCACTATCCAGAGCCCAACTAAATCTAACTACTGTATATGTGACCTAAGTACCAGCCCTGAGATTAGGCTGATTCTATGCTCAAATTAACTTGGATCTTCTGGGGTTTTTCATCTCAGGTGGACTGCAACGCCAAAATGAACCCAACAAAGACCACCCTGCTCAAGGTTAATGTTTTGTGGACTGTGTGGTAAATTAGCAACAATTTGATCAATTAATGCAAATGAAGATGACTGTCAAATTAACATTTGTAGTAATTTGTGCTGTTTTCTATTTACCCAGATGGCAGACTGTGGAGGCTTGCCTCAGGTTGATCAGGTGAGCACCCTCCCCCCTTTCATTCGCTCACAGACTCACTCACGCACACACACACACTTGTACATACACAGACATAAAAAGCTGTCAGTTAATGTACTCATACCAGTCTGTTTTTCACAGCCTGCAAAACTCGCCGAAGCCATCAAGTATTTCATTCAGGGCCTGGGCTACAGTAAGTCAGCACTTTGGGCTCTTGCTTTATGTCAAGTTTTGTTAGAGATTGTTTGTTTAGAACTCTCTCGTCTGCCTTTTACCTCTGATGAAGTGTTCATACTTTTTTTCCTCTTAGTGGCGGCTGCCAGCATGACCCGTCTGGTCCGCTCCCGCACCTCCTCCGGCACTAGCATTGCCTCCATGGACGGCAACCGCAGCCGTTCCTACAGTAACCGCAGCCAGGCAAACGTGGAGCAGCGCAGCCGCTCACACACAGACTCCATGGACACCACCCCCAACAACGTTTCAGAGCCTGTCCTCCCAGGACCGAACAGGCCGGAGGTGCCCTGCTAAATGCCCGATTAAGTCCCTGTTGCCTGTGACACGGCTAGTATCTTAAAATAAAAAAACTCTGTGACGCAAACACCCACCTGCTGCTCTGCTAACCACCCCGATTAACCCCTCCCTGTATGTCTGTAGTCCAGGGTCAATGATGGCTTATGGGCACGTGCCGAGAAAGCTAAGGGAAGTAAACTCAAGGCTTCTAAGATTGGGTTCTAACCTGGAGACCGACATGTACCATTACTTTTGCCATGTAATCACAGCCAAGCGGTTTGAGACAAAAAGATAAACAGACTACCAGGGAGATTCCTATGTCATTTTAACTCCACAATGTACTTGATGCTTTTCATTGGGGGGCTGTCTAATTCCCTGAAAACTCCCTCACTTATTGATGGTGGGTGAAGATTGTTCCTAATATCCTGTGATGAAATACTGAGTGCGTTTACAGATAATGTGCTAAAATTACCCTTTTCTTGCACTTTGTTTAACACTGTGAAGATGTTTTGTATCGCAGAGCATTGTACAGTTCTTTAAATGGCCTGGTTTGTGCCAGTGAGGGAGTAGTGGCATTGATGTTTGAGGTGGTTATATACACCCTCTTAAGTGTTTAGAGGGATTTTTATATGTATTACACTTAATAATGAAACAATTTAAATAAACACTCCTCTGGACAGACATACATTCATTTCTGTTGTAAACCTTAATCAGTAGAATGGATATTTTTTTAATACGTTAACTCTTTTCAATCTCATGTTATCCATAAAAGTATTGTAATGAACCTCCAACTCCGGTTTGTATATGTAATAAAATCAAATTCATTCATCACGTTGAAAGATGCTTGCATTCATTTATTCATGTATATCTATTTTCATCATCAGATCTGATCTGATCTTGCTCTGGCATGCATCAGATGTACCCACAAGCACATCTGATATAAACATACAATGTTATTATTGTGGGTTAAAGCACAGTAATGTCAAGCCCTGTCTGGGCCACTCCGGCTAACCAGGACACAGGCTTTGAATAGGAGCCAAGGAACTGTACAGTCACTTTGACTGAGTTATCTAATAGGAACCTGAACTACATACAGTAAGAACCTTTAAAAAGGGCCTTCCTACAAGTCTGCTGTACACCTTCGAGAGAACCTATGACCTACCAGTCCATACTGTGCTGATAGGTAGAATTATTTAAAGGCTCATGGCTCCTTAATGTCATTCTAAAAAGGAAAGGATAGAATAATGTTTAACTTAAAAAGACATCCAGTAAAGAGGTTCCTTCTTTCTCTGAAGTTGTATATAATAGTTAAAATATTGTTTAATCCAACGGAGGTTTGAACTCCTGGCTCATTGTGTTCACGTCATGCCAACCTCTCTAAGATTAATAGAAACAACGGTTGCACTTGAATTACAATACAATTAATTTCCAATATGATTGAAATTCAGAAGGAAGGCAGCAAGGAGTCTGGAGGGTGGGATGCTCACATGGTCTCTGCTTTGCTTTTAATATCCTCGACAGTATCAGCTTCTGTGGTGAGCTCAGTTCATAATCTCATTGTGATCATAGAACTGGTCAAGGTCAGTAAAGATGTCATTTGGATTTCTGCAGCTCAGGTTGCAAAAGCAGGCGTTAATCCACATCATCTTCCAGGACAACAGAGCTCCACTGGGACAACGGAACTCCACCTCGATGGTCTTGGACTTGTAAGGGATGCAACAGCGGTCGTCAGTAGCAACGCATACTCCACAGTACTTAGGCCAGTAAGCCTTGGTGCTCACACAGCCGGAGAAAGTTAAGTTCTGGTGGTGCTGCTCTCTATAGATGTTCAGACACTTTTTCCCTTCCTGGGACAAAAATAAAAGAATGCATGTGTTACTATTTAAGGTATAAACATGTATTATTATACATAATAATAATAACATTAAAATTACACCAAGACAATTCTTGCCAAAAAAAATCTTCTTTTGTCTGTGTATATTCCACATACGATAAACATAAATAGAAATTTGCTGTAACGTAAATGACTGTTCTTGAGCTGTCTATAAGGAAGAGAAGAGACTGATGATACCTTGATGTGTCTGGTGATGTCCACCTCACAGGGGCGGATGGTGCACAGGCGGCTCTCCTTCACCATCTCACACTTGGCGTTGGTGTTAGAGATGCGTGTGGAGAGCCCGCGGCCACAGGTCTTTGAGCACGGGCTCCACGAGGTGGTCTGACTGACGCAGTTCCTGTGCTGCTCACTGGTGCGGGACCGCACTGGGCACAGGGGTCACGGAAACAGTGCAGTAAGCATAAACCCTACACCAGCAACCACCTACATGGGACTACACCAACAACCACCTACATCGGACTTTCACTGCAAACACGACAGTCTTTTATTCTCTTAGGCAAAGGTCCTAAGGATGCTTTAGTGAACTGTTAGTATGAAAAGAGTCAGAGTGATCAAATAATGGAGTGCTTGAAGCTGGTAAGAGCTGGACTGACAGTTACTAGTGTAATGTGTCTGCATATTCTTGGCCTCATAGAAACCAATGACTGTAAAAAAAAAAGCTTCACTTTAGACGTACACGGTCCATGTTTTTTTTACATTCACTGAAGGAAAGAGCCTGATTAATTTAAGGCTTTCTATATTGTTCTTGTTTGTTTTTCATGTGATGATAAAATACAAGTTGTTTATTCAGTCAACAAGATATTGCATTCACAAGTTTCTGTAGACTATTTTTAAATATAACAAATAGCAACAACAAACACTACACACGACAAAGGCAGGCAGGGCAAAAAAACTCTTGGAACTTTTATCGCCAAAAAATGACAAACAAGGAAGTAATTCATTCTAGAGAGCACAGTAGAATGTGGCCCACGCTGGCCTGGCCTTACTCTCAGCAACATGTCTGGGGGAGGTCTTGCGGGTCCTCTGGGAGTCATCACAGACCCATGTCTCACAGCACTGCCCTGGTACGGCGACACGCCGCGGAGCCTGGCACCAAACACGGGGTGGCGGCAGGTCCGAGCACGACGACACACAGCCAATGGCACCATCCACACAAAGGCAGGTGTATTTGCAGCTGGGCTGGAAGCTCTGGCCATTGCGGTAGATGACACCATCATACTCACAGCCAGTGCCAATCATATCTAGAATACAGAGCCTACTGTTTATATTGCACTACTGCTTCACATAGTGTGTAGTAATGTTCAAAAACTGTTGTTCCCTGTAAAATTATTCTGCAAGATGAGAGCATTCAAGTTTTCTATCAAATTGTTAGCAATCGAAAAATTGAAAGACAACAAATCCTCCCAAAACCTTTTGCCTAATTGTTGATTATAATTATAATATAGCTTGTCTAAGAATCTTACTACTGTACTACCACTGTTGAAGGCTAGTTTATTAAGAAATGAATCTCAAATTTATTGGAAAACATATTGAGAAGTTAAAGACATAAACATCAATAATGATACTCCTGCTACTACTACTACTAATTTACCTTGGGATAAATAAAGTATATGTCTTTCTTTCTACTCCTGTGAAGAAGAAGAGTATTATCTGCTGTATGAATAGGACATTTAAATGGTTGATTCCCATCTACTTTCACTTCTAAGCCCATGTTTCAAGTAAGGTGGTAATGATGCAGGAACTAACCAAATATGCCCCAAAGCATTCAAAACCTATTTCCAGCTGTATAACTGTATATCTGCAGTGGGGTCAGTGCTACCTCTCATTAAACAGCTAACCTCTATAAGCACAGCTGTCCCTCTTCCCCCTCTGACGTTTAAGTGGTAAGGATGGAAGGCCACTTACATGCACACACTCCTTTTTCGTACCTAGGCTTGTCTGCGCTGTAGTCACAGTACAGGCCCTTGTGAAAGTCACAGGTGTCTCTCTCATTGCAGGTCTCTCCCACCTGCTTGGCGCAGGCTTTGCAGCAGTCGCAGCCGTCCAGCAGAAGGCTGACCCCCAGGGGGCAAGTTGGGGGAATTTTGGGGCACTTGCATGGCCATTTGCAGACCGGTGTGCGGTTATACAACTCCACTGAAGACACCACTTGATTGGTGCTGAGGTTCTGCGAGAGGGTCTGGAAGAGGACAGTTGAATGCAAGCAGAGATAACAGAACCATGATGTAGTTGGACACAGGCAATCAAACACAACCTAACACCAAGTATTTTTAAATCTTATTGATTGTTTTGGTGGCAGCACACTTTAAAATATGAACGTGTTGTTTAACACATGAAAGTCAAAAAACTGTAAGTTTACAGCTTGTCAATACTGTGTTTCTTCAAACCTATCATCACCTCTGGGTTTGGGTCTCAGTCAGAAATGAGATGTTCTAAGGTGGAGGCGCTGTGTGTATTGGCACGCATACACAATTAGAGAGCACAGATTGACCACTGGGTGGCGTCGTAAGAATTTTCATGAGGTAATGACCATGGTTATTCTGCAACGTGGTGACCAGCATTTTGCTTCTTTCAGTGGATTTAATGTCGCATCAATATAAATCAATAAGGTAGGCTAATTGAAAGACACGTGATTTGCTGAAAAATGGCATAGCACTTATAAAAAGGTATTTCATGTAAATGTAGGCCTACTTATATACTTTAATAATACAATAAAAGTAAGTCAATTAGTATCAGATGTCTAGTCGCATCATATAGCCTATTCGCACGTAGGCTACAACATATGGGACTGTATCATATATTCACCTGTTTACACATAAAGCTTATTTTATAACCTCATGTTTTTGACCTGATGATAGGTCATATTTGCTTTGATTTATGCAAATACGCTTTATCACAGTAAAAAATGAAAACTGGTCACGATGACGTGTCGGTATTTGTAGTTGAACATAGCTAATTATCAAAATTAAAAGCGAAACGGCCTAATTAATATAGAACATTTTCAGAAGTTGAAGACAACATTGCGTGGAGATTGCGGGTAGACAATAGGCAGCGTTGCACTCGATACAAAAGGCTTTGGCAAATAGTCTGCTCAATTACAACCTGATAAATATAATCCAATCAATGGAAACCAACCGAGAGAAGTTTATAGCTAACATAACTTGTAGGCCTACGTCAATTGAGGCCTATGGCTGTGACATTCAAAATCATTTTCTCTTACAATTACTAAACCAAATTCCGTTAACTCACCTGATAAATGCTGGCTACCGTTAAAATCCAAGGCAGGAGCCACCTCATCACAGGTTTCCAGTGAGAAATTCATTGAAACCAAAATGACATTCACCTCAGTTGGAAGCCTTTGCGCCGCTGGACTCGCACGCGCACACAGGGTCTGACTGTGAGCTGTCCACTAGACAGGTTGGATTCGATGTCAGCTCTGAACCCCCGTTCCCCCGTTCTCCATGCGCCTGCACTCAACACAGGGAAAACGGAGAGAGCGACAGAGGGCGAGGGAGAGAGAGAGAGAGAGAGAGAGAGAGAGAGAGAAAGAGAGAGAGAGGGTGTGTTTGTGAGAGGGAAAGGAAAAAGAAACAGTGTGCATGTGTGTAAAAGACAAAAACTGGGAGAGCCTCTATAAAACTAGGCTCTTGTACTGAAGAGTTCTTTGTAAACTCTTGTTACAATGTTGTAGGTACAGTCTTGTCCTCAGAATTCCTTGGCATCAACAATTTTTAAATGGATAATAGGTTTGAGGTGTGTCATTTAGAGAATCTTAAAAATACATGTTAAATTTGAAATAACTTTTCTGAGTAGCAAGTGTGTATTTTCCATATTATTTGGTGTATGGAAATGACATAGAAAGGATGCTGGCAAAAAAAGATCCTTATACTTTTGTGTAACTGACCACAATGGTTTCTTCCACTGAGGGCCTGAGAGGTGGGTGAATATCTTCTGAAAGATTTGTTGCCAACATCACAAAGTGTTGCATGTGCAAAATGTCACTCAGAAACACCCAGTAAGATTCTGTGAACCACATCTTCATCATCACACATCTGGAGAGGAAATATCCTGTTGAGATGTCGGGGATCGTGCCAAGGGTGATCAGGGACCCACCATTACAGAGACTGCTGCCTTTTGGGAAAACCGAATCTAGTGAAATTGGTGTTGTGAAGGAGAGCTAATAAAAGGAACAACTTTGTTCCGCTTCCTGAGGAATTCAGAGTTCTGTACAGTTAAGGGGTTTTCACGCAGTTCTGTTGCCGGGTAAATTACAGTTCCTCCATAGCCATAGGCTGGATGAAAGGAGCACTGAAACAGTAGACACATCTCTCTCCACAAAGCTCGCTGAATTGTGACACTCCATTTATTAGACGGTAACCTCAAGTTCAAAGGTGGGGTTATAACCCCAACACTTCAATGTAAAAAGGGTCTTTAGTTTCATATAATTATTCCATTCTTCGGCTGTGTTGCCAGATAAGTTGATTTTATAATAGCTGCTCCAGTAATCCACTTAATTGGCGGCTGGATGTGGTGACAGCCAATCTAAGCTCAATTTAGGTCTGTAACCCAAGAGTTGCTGGACTGTGTTTAGAGGGAGAAGGCAATGGCTAAAAGAAACTGGAATTGCACCATAATGACCAAGTCCACATAACTTCCAGGGAACCACAGGGAACGTCCTACAGGCATCTGGTAACTTTCATCTTGGAGTTCCATTCAGAATCTACCCTTGAAGTGATTCTGAACAAATGCAGTTGTCTATTATCCACTTATACCGGTATCCACTAACTCATTTGGGATAATGTTTTAGAAAGTATGAATAGTTATAATCATGTACATAAAATGGCAAGTACATCTAAGATTCAGGTAATGATTCACAGGTGTCACTTTTCCATAGGTCTGAACTGGCTTAGAGTCAGATTTCGGTTGCCTATCCGAAACCAAAATGGATTAGTCCCAAAATGGGTAATTAACTCATAACACACTTTCGTTTAATGTCAATGTACTTTATTGTTGAATTTGCACAACTTGATTGAAGATGAAGAGTTAATTACTGCATGATTAAGCATCAATATCTGGTAAATTTTTGATGGGTGTATATAGAAGTAGTCAGGTGCTTCAGAGATACAGACTAACTGTCCAATATTTTAATTGTAGGCATCCTTCTCAGACTTGGGCTTGCTCTGCGTCACCAAATCTTGGAAAGCAGATACCAGCTTAGACTCTGGTGTAGGAGCTGCAGCACCTGTAGATTCAGCCACTACAGCATCCTTGGAGAAGTTGGCTACACCAGAAAAAAAGAAAAAAAAAATGATTAATAGACAAAACTACTAATATTAATCATCAATGCCTGTGTATCCTTCAAAATAAAGGGAAAATAAAAGGAGCATATTTTACAATCTTAATTACTATTAATTACTTAATTACTAAAAAGCTTTTTAGTTTATAACAATCCATGAGAAGGGGAGCTCTTGTCCTAGAGCAGATGTGGATGTGAGCCTGGGCTGGGCTGTGTGCTGAGGTGGGCCTGACAGGACTCACCGGTGGAGCTCTTCAGAGCAGGAACATAGTCGTCCCAGAAGGAGCACTCCGCCCTGCGCAGTTCTCGGCCGTTGCTCAGGACTCCACTCAGCTGCTTGTAGTTGTCCCCGGTGGGCTGTGCCAGGACACGTGGCCACGCAGGTAGGAGCTCGGCAAACGACACCCGCGCCAGAGAGAGCGGTGTGTTGGGGTCACTGGAGAGACAGAGAACCAGGAAAACAGGGATGGAGATGGAGAGAGAGAGAGAGAGAGAGAGAGAGAGAGAGAGAGAGAGAGAGAGAGAGAGAGAGAGAGAGAGAGAGAGAGAGACCAATTTAAGAAATAAGACACTTGCCATTTTAAGGGCAGATTTCAGTTATATTGAACATTTCACACTTTCAATCTATATAAGATAAACTAAAATAGATATAGCTTTAAGAAGTGTTTTATGCTTTTCATGACTTCCAAGGGCCTTAAATGAGGTAACATTATGTCATATTCATACCCAGTCTTGATGAAGTTGGCCATGTAAGTCATCATCTGCTTGGAGAGTGTTCTCTCCTGGGTGGAGAAGAGTTGCTGTGTGGGCGTGCTGTGGGGCAGACCAAACACCAGCTGCACATCCAGGGGCACAGGCAGCGCGGCGCTGAGCAGAGCAGGACAGACAGATGACACATTATCATCAGAAACTCATTGTGCAAAGTAACCGCTCCAAATAACCTAAACAGAAACGTCTGGCTTTATGTTCCATATGTTGAAGCCAGATAAATATAATTTTGTGTGCCGGCACAGATCAAAGCAGAGGTGAGACATTGGCTAGATGAAACAGAAGGTGGGAATCAGGATGAAAACATCTGCCCCCACAGCAGTCTCCACAGGCAGCAGGCAGCTCTCAGTGATGAATGTGGGTCAGCGAAGGGAAGTGCCTGATGAGGCATCACTTTCAGAGGCATACCTCAGCCTTCAGAGCTGAGACTGCAATCCATCAGCTGCTTTACACACAGATCTTAAGGCCCTGGCTACACTTCATTATGGAGACCAGAGAGGCATCAGACTGAGGGTGGCTGGTGCATTGACTGGCCACATAAGACCACCAGCTGCCTCTGAGATGTCATCTCTTCCTAGTATTGAGAATCACAATGGGGAAAATAACGATAGGATATTTTCACAATTAGAATAGTTGGTGTCTCAAACTATGCCGACATTTTGTTTCCGCTATCAAGTAGAAATATGCCTTATTAGGGCGGTGTGCACAAAGCATTGTTTGAGGGTGAACCTGATCTTCTCTGGGCAGAAAACTGGATTAAATGGTTCCCGAGGAAAGAAAAAAAGCCAGAATTTGGGAACCAGCCCTACCCTGCAGTCATTCTGGTGCCAGGTCAATCTCTTAGCTGTCTTTGAATCTATCTATTGTTTTGGTGCAGGTTGCGCTGTTCTTTGAAGCTAGGGTTGTTCAAAGTGACTCTGTGGCTCTTTGTGGTCTGCGCTCAGTTGGCAGCGTGACAGGCTCATAAAGCGCAGGCTGCAGCGTGGGGTCCAGGTGTCGGTCAGGGGAGACACTGAAGGTCATAGTTCTGGCCTGTGGCATGCACTGGCACAAGATGATGGGCAGCATTCCCACAGGAGAGGTGGAACAGAGGGAAGGTATCCCAGGAATGCCGACCAGAATCTAGAGACTGCTTTCCCCCCCAGGTCACTGCGCCACACAAATAACTGACCTCTGGACCTCATCAGACTACATATGAGGTGTATTCAGAGAAATACGCTGTTTCTACTGTCTTTTAGGGAAAACAGGACAGATGATAAAACAGGACAGAGTTCATATTTACTCCAAGAAACACACACTTAGGTTTATAAGACAGTTCTATCACATTCTACAGTAGATGCACAAAACAAATCAGTGATTTTACAGATGCAAGTTACCTGATGTGGGTCATATCCTCAGGTAGGTGGTACATGAAGACGTTTAATTTGGTGTTGGCAGCCCAAACCTGCGCCATCTTCTTAGACGGACAGATGATAAAGAGATCCCTAAAAATACAATTGAAGAATAAATCGATGAAATCCGTTACAGCTCTGAGTTTTACTGTGGCTTTTACCTTTCCATGCATGTGTTGATGTAAGTGGAAGAGTTTTGTTTAATATTTAATACAATTACTCTGATGCATTGACTTTGAATTACAATGTTTCTGGTGTAAACCACTCATTTGCAATAGAGCATCCACATAAGTCAAAAGACTTTGTGGCAGCTCACACTAGCTTGCGGTGTGTGCCTTGAAGTATTTCCTGTGTACTTGGGGCAGAAACACATTCACAGACATCCACTTTCAGCAGTCTGTCTGCCACCTCCACCACTGAGTAGGAACCAGAGGAATGAGCCACACTCATAAACACAAACACATCAACCAGACAGAGTCCATCCACACTGAACTTCTCAAAGAGCATATCCAGTAACAGAGTAGCAACAACATTAGAGTCTAGGTTCATGTACCTCAATAAGTCATGGCACAAATCGAGAGAATGCTATCCAAGACCTCCATAAAGAGTCAAGAGGGAGAGCACCACACTGTGTGGGCCTTTACACAGATGAGCACAGACACACAAACACATGCTGCTGACAGTGATGAACTCTGACAGACAGATAATCAGGAATGCATTACGTTCAGGTTAATCTGCACAATACATAACAAACATACGTATGACATACATTATGAGTGGGTAGTAAAATTGTATATCTGGCTTTATGACAATGCCTATCTGTTTATAAATGTGAACAGAAGTGAGTGTGAGTATAACTGTATGCCTCTTTATGAATACACTAAGCAACGGGTTGTGCAGTGTGTGTAGCCAAAATTGTTCCTCGCGAAAGTCCTGCTTGCTATGTCTAGAGAACCGCTTGTTGAAGGGTGTGCCGCATATGGGTCAGTACTAGTCCCCTGCTATATTTGACACTAGTCATTATGTGGGCAGAACCATGCACCACACTCAAAGTCAGTCGAGGACCAAATCGTCTTTATCCCATATTTTATACACATGATATACCAGACCATTTCCACATGAGAGAGGTGGCATCTATTGAAGAGTAGCTTCAGCATGAAGCAATCTATAGATGACCTAAAAACATGTTGGATGCTTGACCTCACAACTCAGGCAGTCTGTAATTGGTCACACCAGAGATGACTCCAAGACCAGCTTGTTTTGCCTGACAACCTGATATTATTGGCATGCCTGCTCTCCTGCTCTCAGACCTGTTCCACATTTTTTTTTGACTGTGACCTTGGGTTTGAGGATCATCACTGACAGCAGAGCTCTGCCTGGGCGAGGCCTTCTGTTTAGCTGCGCTTTAACGAGCAACTCTTCCTTCCTTCCTTCTCAACCACAAGACAGTCACGCCCTCTTAAGCAACAGCTTGCACTCGGCAAGACTAATGTCTTCATTTCTCTCACCACCTCCCTCTCTCTGTGAGTCGCTTCCTCTCGTTGCTCCCTTGAAGTGATAGAATCACTTGATTCTTCCTTTTTCTAAGCCTACACATGAAGCCGCAATGGGCTCCTGATTCACTTCATTCCCACTGTCAACTAGGATAGTGCCACATCCCCAGGATCACCGTTTCAAAGTCACCTGTGTCACCAAACTAGTTTTAACCAGATAGCATCTGAAATGAGAATAAGTGAGTGCTGTAACAATGTAACAGGATATACAAATACAAGTGACTTCAACATAAAAGCATCAAGAGCTGACCTTGACCCTAAGCCCACAGTTGCTTAGCTTAATAGTAGGTACCAAGGTAAGAGGGGGGGGGGAAAGGTGAAAGTTCCTCAGGCACCCCACCTGGTGGCACTCTCAAGGGCACGAGAGAAGACGTTGTACCCAGCAGGACTGGGTGAGTGATGCAGAGAGTAGAACCAGGAGGCCGCCTCTTTCACAAACGCACTGGCCTCAGGACCACCCAGCGAGTTGGACAGAGCCTCATAGAAAGCTGTCTTTCCGTCTGACCTCCCCTGCAGTTCCTCAAACCTCTACAGAGAGAAGCCAAGAAAACAACAAGGGCATGGGTGTTGAAGCCTTCCACATACGACATGTAATACAATACACCCGAAATGACTTAATTACATATTTGCTTTAGATATGGAGCTGAAATTTGGTTGGAGTGAATGGAGTGGTGATGTGGACCTTGATGTTGCGAGCGCGACTGATGAGGCCGTCCTCAGCGGAGGAGCCCATCAGCAGGTCGCCTCTGTGGAAGCGAGAGCCTCTGAACGCCGACGCTGGATCCTCCTTCACAGAGAGCCCATCCACCACAGGGGACCAGGCCTGCAGAGGTCCGCTAACTGCCAGCAGCTTCAACACACACAAACACATACATTAATTACACTTATTACACCAAAGTGAAACACACACACACACACATATTAAAAACTGTAAATTCTCCAACTTTCACAAGGAAGAGAAATAGTAGCCATTTTTTTCTTTTAACTTAAAAAAGTTAAGTCAGGGTGATTGCTGTAACATGAGATGAAATATTACACATGAACACTTGCAAGTTATGAATGACTGTTCAAGTTTCATTCAGTTGAAAGCAGTGAGCACACTATGCATTATTCTCAGCCAACCTTAGTCTGTGCTGCATTGATGGCTTCTGCTGGAGCTTGTCTGAGACAGGCCAGCAGCTGGGCAGAATCTGTGGAGGAGCAGCCCATCTCTCGACCCAGAGAGGAGCTCTGCTCCTGGGCCTTAGAGCGGCTCTGCACTGCTGCTGGAGAGAACACTGAGCCACCCTAAACAACAACAACAAAAAGTGTTCACGTTGTCACTGAAGTTAAGCTTACTTGCCTAACACGGACATCACAGTGTGTTAGTTCTGATGATAGCAGACCCTAAGGGTTAATGAAACCCCACAGTGGTTTTCAGAGTGAGAAAGGAAGTGAAGGGAAATGTAGCACATGAAATTATCCTACACAGATGGTTTCACACTTGATCAGCTGGAGGGCAAGTGTGTGAAAGCCTTTGAATAGAGATCTGAAAACACATGCATCCTATTTTGATTTCGCAGGATAACAACTTTAAATTCCGAAATACATGCACGGCAAAGCACTCAAGGTAAAGCAAACTCACAAACTCAGACTCAGAATTGCAGTGCAGAAATTTGCATGTTATTTTGTGCCGTTTCAACAGAACTTCCTATTTTTATCGTTTCTGGAGTGGAAAATGTAGTTTGAGAAACACACACACACGTACACACAGCTTCCCCATTTTGATAAGATCTGCTGCCTACGTACACTCGCCTCGCTAAAGGATAAGGGTGTGATAGGAGGCTACTCAGATATGAAAAGATTATGATGGAAGAATAAACATCTGAACCATGTAGTGAAGCTGAGACAGATCTCAGCACTGGGATATTGGCTGATTTGACGAGGTATTTGCCAGCCATGGGTAATGCTGCGACCAATCTGGGATTATTGCCAAAAAGACAATTGAGGACTACCACCCCAGACAGTGACTCGGGAGGTAAGCAGGGGGGGAATGTTGGGGTGCAAATCTAACGATTTCTGAACATTTGAAGGAGGAAACATTTTAAAAGCCGAATGCGCAGTGAGATTGAAGGTCTCAATTGTTTTGAGTGGAGAATGTTGTTACTGTCTGGTGTTGTCCTGTGCTTTTTTGGAAAAACTTCAGGAATGCATGAGCAACATAACCTGACTAAAATTAGCGTCTTACACAAGCCAATAAAATGTACACTTCAAAGCAACCACTAAAAATCCTGTGGTCCACAAAATTATAAGAGGAAAAAAATACACGGCAAGCCTTAGGAAGTCAAATCTACAAAAAGCTCAAACAATAGTGTCCAGAGGTCTGGTCTCGTCTGAGTATTTCTAAAAATATCCATTATAATAGTCCATCTATAGTCCAAGTCTATAATTTTGACTACAGCCACGCTACGGTAAGCCATGTTTGGGTTGCCGTGCTTTGCTGTGTTGCTGGCTGAATCTATATTTAGCCCAATGTCATGCAATGGAAAGAGACCGCACAAATAATCTCAGTGATCAGTCCTGCGTTCAAGAAGTGATAAGCACACAGTTCTGAAGATTTCACACAGGAAATAGAATATTGTTTATAGAATATGAGCACATTAGCACATTTTCACTCAATGAGAGTTGATTAAACTAACTAATTCATATCTTTAAAGACATGCTGATGTTATAAATGTGTCTTCTTTCCCTTTTCAGATTTGGATCAGGTAATGCTGATGACTCTGTGTGACTACCCTCCTGCTGACATCTGTGTGCCCATCTTCAGAGTCGGAGAGCGTCTGAGGCTTGTGTCAGAGTGAGCTCTTACTTCACATTATTACACCACAGAAGCTCTGGTGCAAAGGCATGATGCCCTGACTAACTCACAAAAGGACTGAAGTCAACCAACTGCCAACCCCACAATGCTTGGGCCAATCCCTCTATAGTATTGTCTAAATACAGAATATGAGGAAAACACCATGATATTAAATGGTTGCAAATCTGAAACACCAAATCAAAACTCCTCATGCAATCTGTTTACTGCAAATGATCATGGTATTCCGTAAACCTGACGGTCATTTGGCTGTGTTTTCTCTAGGGAGGGCTACAGATGGAAGGTGTGTTCACTCCTGACAAAAGAAGAAAACTACATTCCCAAGTGCCATGTGGCCAAAGTCTACCATGGGTAGGTCTAACACTTCCTGAGGAAAGGCCAGAGTTGAGGGGGGAGTTGAGCCTGGCTGATGACCGTCTCTGTTTTCAGATGGCTGTTTGAGGGAGTGAGCCGAGTGCAGGCGGAACAACTCCTTTTTCTCCCTGGCAACAGAGTGGGCTCTTTCCTCATCAGGGAGAGTAGTGCAGGTGTGTATTCATGCTGCGGTCAGACAACATTGAACCTTGACGTTTTGAGAGGTCTGAAAGAAAACCTGGGAGAGTCCCTGATATGGCCCTAACAGGCAGTCATTTTGATTTTTCTTAAGGCACATACAGCCTCTCCATCAAACACAGAGCAGTGAAGCATTACCGCATCAACCGTCTGCCAAACAACTGGTACTTCATCTCCCCACGCCTCACCTTCCAGTGCCTAGAGGACCTGGTCAACCACTATTCTGGTAAATAAACCCTCACCAGCCATCGTCTCTCCACGAGAGACCATGCATACTCTTCCTCTTATTGTATTATAAAAATTGCCTTTTTAGGAGTAGAATGGAATGAGTTTTGTGTGATGGATACAGAAACATGCCATATAGAGGTACCACAGAACTAGCCCTGTGGACCTCTGATATGCTCCTTTAACAATAATATCATTTTTTAACTGTGGCAATGTAATTGAGTAGGAATTCATTGAATAGAGATGGCTTCTAATCCATTTTTTTTTAAGGCCAAGGATGTGAGATCTCTGTGCTGTGTTCCGTATCCCTCTCCCAGACGTTGCGGACGGGCTGTGCTGTGTTCTCACTGGTCCCTGCCTGGGAGCGTCTGACTGTGGCTGGACACAGCTGAACTCAGCTCCACCTGTAGACAATCCACACAGCTTTGACTGGAGATGCGTCAACAGGTAAATATTTGTGGTGCAATGAACAGCCCTTGCAAAAGTTTTTCTCCATGGCTGAAGAGTTTAAAGGAAAGTTCATTAACCTCTATTGCCATATTCTCTATCACAAATATCACAAGCCGATGTGATTTGGGGGCTGTCACTGATCCGCCACTCTCCCACAGCTCTGAGCTCCTGCAAAACAAGGCCAGAGCAGGCTGCCCGGGGGAGCCCGACTCCATGCTCAGCTACGGGGTGCAGAGCAGCGTGAGTTCCTATCTGTCTCTGGCGGGCGCGCAGGAGACCAAGCGCTACAGCTGGAAGCGCCGCAGAGGCAGGTCGGTGTACGTGCTTCAGCAGTCTCAGCTGAGGAACAGGCTGGCCGTGGAGGAGGACAGCTACGAGAGCCTGCCTTAGCAAAGACAGCAGAGGAGTACAGCTAAGACAGTTAGTGTGCACCTAAGATCACCCAGGGGGGAGATGGGAACGGGAGATCTTGAGGAGAAGAGGACCGTGATGAAGACTGAGAGATAAACACTGCCTGAAGTCATGCTGAATATGATGCAATACAAAGTAGGCATTTTTATTTTTAAGATTTTAGTAGACTAGTAGGAATCTGTATATCTCTAGCTTGCACAGTGTTTTTTAATCAATGTACAAATAGCAGACAGCACTAAGGTGTGGGTCGCACAGGTGTGGAGGTTTGGAACTAACCAGCGCTAAAAGTGGTAGATGTGATCCCTGTCTTACGAAGCGGCAATGACAAAGCGAAAGGCAGTGCTAGGACCATAATAATTATATTAGTCTAAACATCTCATTGCTAAGAAACATCTCTCTATAAAGACAGATTTGAATTGTCGGATTACCTGAAATGTACCTAGGACAGGCTACATTAAACTGACACTGATGAGCATTGCGTTGGAAAGTTGAACCAAGTTCACCTTGAATGAAAGGTCTGCTCACACTAAAGTAGTGGTGTGTTGTGTCAGTGGGGTCAGCTGTTCAAATGCAGACCATAGCAAACAATAGAAAACCTGCCGCTTCTGCCACCACTGTTCAGCGGTGGTCGGTGTGATCCTCGCCTAATTCCTCAACAACAACAAAAATGCTTTGGCAGCTTTAGAACAGCTTCTGTTGGGACTCAGAAGGAGGAGGTGTGATTAGAGGGAGGTATCTTACCATGAGGAGTGCTCTGAGGAAGAGGCCTGAGGAGGAGGAGGAGGTGAGGTGAAGGCTAGCGATGTCGGCTCCATTCCTCTCAGCGCCCAGCGTCACGCGTCTGGGGTCCCCCCCAAACAGAGCGATGTTCTTGTGGACCCACTGCAGAGCTGCCACCTGGTCCAGCAAGCCATAGTTCCCTGGGAGGCTGTCTGATCCTTTAAATAATATGAAATGTAACAGTAATATGATGTGTACTATTTCATAATATGAAAAACGTGACTGTATCTAGAAGTTAGCTAGAAGCTAAAACATTCAGGACAGAAGCTTTAAACATTCAGGACATAATCTGATAGAGGAATTTGATATGACAATCACCGACAGGGCCACGTTGACAAGATCCAGACAGGAACCATTTGTGATTACTACAGAAACTGTACAATTTAGTAAATAATCTTCAAGGTAAATCATATAGCCACATATGCAATTAAGGAGCTTTTCACTTTAACTCTGCCTTGTCTGCCATGGTTTCAGTCTAAACATGGTAGGTTATATACCCCCTTCACTGAAAACCACTTCCTTCTGGTAGAATAACAAGCAGTTAGTCCACGGGTGAATTTAAACAAGGAGCTGCTGGACTGCGTTCTCTGCCAAGTTATGCCTATTTTGGCTTCTTGGCTCCTGCAATGGACTAAGCACCAGTCAGTCAAACTCTACAGACGGTGTGGCTGCCA